>NW_020175832.1:721249-760216 GCF_003031525.2 Neophocaena asiaeorientalis asiaeorientalis | reverse complement strand
TCCCCATGTCCTCAAGTCCATTCTCTACGTCTGTGTCTTTATTGCTGTCTTGCCCCTAGGTTCTTCAGAGCCTTTTTTTTTTTTTTTAGATTCCATATATGTGTCTTAGCATACATTGCTTGTTTTTCTCTTTCTGACTTACTTCACTCTGGATGACAGACTCTAGGTCCATCTATCTCACAACAAATAATTCAATTTTGTTTCCATTTATGGCTGAGTAATATTCCATTTATATATGTGCCACATCTTCTTTATCCATTCATCTGTTGATGGACACTTAGGTTGCTTTCATGTCCTGGCTATTATAATTAGAGCTGCAGTGAACATTGTGGTACATGACTCTTTTGAATTATGGTATTTTCAGGATATATGCCCAATAGTGGGATTGTTGGGTCATATGG
Source organism: Neophocaena asiaeorientalis asiaeorientalis (assembly GCF_003031525.2). Taxonomy (NCBI): domain Eukaryota; kingdom Metazoa; phylum Chordata; class Mammalia; order Artiodactyla; family Phocoenidae; genus Neophocaena; species Neophocaena asiaeorientalis. The sequence goes on along the minus strand of NW_020175832.1, from coordinate 759,815 downwards.
TAGTTCTATTTTTAGATTTTAAGGAACCTCCATACTGTTCTAGATAGTGGCTGTATCAATTTACATTCCCACCAACAGGGCAAGGGGGTTCCCTTTTCTCTACGTGCATTCCAGCATTTATTGTTTGTAGATTTTTTGATGATGGCCATTCTGACTGGTGTGAGGTGATTGTAGTTTCTATTTGGATTTCTCTAACGATTAGCGATGTTGAGCATTCTTTCATGTGTTTCTTGGCAATCTGTATATCTTCTTTGGAGAAATGTCTATTTAGGTCTTCTGCCCATTTTTGGATTGGGTTATTTGTTTTTTGATATTGAGCAGCATGAGCTGCTTATAAATTTTGGAGATTAATCTTTTGTCAGTTGTTTCATTTGCAAATATTTTCTCCCATTCTGATGGTTCTCTTTTTGTCTTGTTTATCATTTACTTTTCAGTGCAAATGCTTTTAAGTTTCATTAGGTCCCATTTGTTTATTTTTGTTTTGATTTCCATTTCCCTAGGAGGTGGGTCAAAAAGGATCTTGCTGTGATTTATGTCATAGAGTGTTCTGCCTATATTTTCCTCTAAGAGTTTCATAGTGTCTGGCCTTACATTTAGGTGTTCATTCCATTTTGAGTTTTTTTGTATATAGAGTTAGGGAGTGTCCTAATTTCATTCTTTACATGTAGCTGTCCAGTTTTCCCAGCACCACTTATTGAAGAGGCTGTTTTTCTCCATTGTATGTTCTTGCCTCCTTTATCAAAAATAAAGTGATCATATGTGCATGGGTTTATCTCTGGGCTTTCTATCCTGTTCCATTGATCTCTATTGATCTGTGAAGTCTGGGAGGCTGATTCCTCCAGTTCCATTTTTCTTTCTCAAGATTGCTTTGCCTATTCAGGGTCTTTTTTATTTCCATAAAAATTGTGAAGTTTTTTGTTCTAGTTCTGTGAAAAATGTCATTGGTAATTTGATAGGGATTGCATTGAATCTGTAGATTGCTTTGATAGTATAGTCATTTTCATAGTGTTGATTCTTCAAATCCAAGAACATGGTCTATCTCTCCAGCTGTTTGTATCATCTTTAATTACTTTCAGCAGTGTTTTATAACTTTCTGCATACAGGTCTTTTGTCTCCTTAGGTAGGTTTATTCCTGGGTATTTTATTCTTTTTGCAATGGTAATAGGTACTGTTTCCTTAACTTCTCTTTCAGATTTTTCATCATTAGTGTATAGGAATGCAAAACATCCGTCTTCCTTAATTTTATATCATGCTAATTTACCAAATTCATTGATTAGCTCTAGTAGTTTTCTGGTAGCATCTTTAGGATTCTCTATGTATAGTGCCATGTCATCTGCAAGTAGTGACACTTTTACTTCTTCTTTTCAAATTTGGATTCATTTTATTTCCTTTTCTTCTCTGATTGTTATGGCTAAAACTTCCAAATCTATGTTGAATAATAGGGGTGAAAGTGGATAACCTTGTCTTGTTTCTGATCTTAGTGGAAATGGCTTCAGTTTTTCACCATGGAGAATGATGTTGGCTATGGGTTTGTCATATATGGCCTTTATTATGTTGAGATAAGTTCCCTCTATGCCTACTCTCTGGAGATTTTTTATCATAAATGGTTGAATTTTGTTGAAAGCTTTTTCTGCATCTATTGAGATGATCATATGTTTTTTCTCCTTCAGTTTTTTAATATGGTTTATCACATTGATTGATTTGCATGTACTGAAGAATCCTTGCATTGCTGGGATAAACCCCTCTTGATCTCAGTGTATGATCCTTTTCATGTGCTGTTGGATTCTGTTAGTTAGTATTTTGTTGAGGATTTTTACATCTATGTTCATCAGTGATATTGGCCTGTAATTTTCTTTTCTTGTAACATCTTTTTGTGGTTTTGGTATAAGGGTGATGGTGGCCTCGTAGAATGAGTTTGGGAGTGTTCCTCCTTCTGCTATATTTTGGAAGAGTTTGAGAAGGATAGGTGTTAGCTGTTTTCTAAATGGTTGATAGAATTCACCTGTGAAGCCATCTGGTCCTGGACTTTTGTTTATTGGAAGATTTTTAATCACAGTTTCAGTTTCAGTGCCTGTGATTGGTCTGTTTACATTTTCTATTTCTTCCTGGTTCAGTCTCAGAAGGTTGTGCTTTGCTAAGAATTTTTCCATTTCTTCCAGCTTGTCCATTTTATTGGCATATAGTTGCTTAGTGTCAGTTGTTACTTCTCCTTTTTCTGTTCTAATTCTGTTGATTTTATTCTTCTCCCTTTTTTCTTGATGAGTCTGGCTAATGGTTTATCAATTTTGTTTATCTTCTCAAAGAACCAGTTTTTAATTTTATTGATTTTTGCTATTGCTTTCTTCATTTCTTTTTCATTTATATCTGATCTGATCTTTATGATTTCTTTCCTTCTGGTAACCTTGGGGTTTTGTTTTTTATTTCTTTATTTCTCTAATTGCTTTAGGTGTAAGTTTAAGTTGTTTATTTGAAAAGATTCTTGTTTCTTGAGGTAGAATTGTATTGCTATAATCTTCCCTCTTAGAACTGCTTTTGCTGCATACCGTAGGTTCTGGGTCATTGTGTTTTCATTGTCATTTGTCTCTAGGTATTTTTTGATTTCTGCTTTGATTTCTTCAGTGATGTCTTAGTTATTTAGTAGTGTATTGTTTAGCCTCCATGTGTCTGTATTTTTTACAGGTTTTTTCCTGTAATTATTATCTAGTCTCATAGCATTGTGGTTGGAAAAGATATTTGATATGATTTCAATTTTCTTAAATTTACCAAGGCTTGATTTGTGACCCAAGATATTGGTCTCTCCTGGAGAATATTCCATAGGCACTTGAGAAGAAAGTGTATTCTGTTGTTTTTGGATGGAATGTCCTATAAATATCAATTAAGTACACCTTGATTAATGTATAATTTAAAGGTTGTGTTTCCTTATTTATTTTCATTTTGGATGATATGTCCATTGGTGAAAGTGGAGTGTTAAAGTCCCCTACTATGATTGTTACTGTTGACTTCCCCTTTTAGGGCTGTTACCATTTGCCTTATGTATTGAAGTGCTCCTAAGTTGACTGCATAAATGTTTACAATTGTTATATGTTTTTCTTGGACTGATCCCATGATCATTATGTAGTCTGCTTCTTTGTCTCTTGTAATAGTCTTTATTTTAAAGTCCCTTTTGTCTTAGATGAAAATTGCTACTCCAGCTTTCTTTTGATTTCTGTTTGCATGGAATATCTTTTTCCATCCCCTCACTTTGATTGTATGTGTCCGTAGTTCTGAAGTGGGTCTCTTGTAGACAACATATATACAGGTCTCCTTTTTGTATCCATTGAGTCAGTCTATGTCTTTTGGTTGGAGCATTTAATCCATTTACATTTAAGGTAATTAACAATATGTATGTTCCTATTACCATTTTTTAAATTGTTTTGGGTTTGTTATTGTAGGTCTTTTCCTTCTCTTGTGTTTCTTGCCTAGAGAAGTTCCTTTAGCATTTGTTCTAAAGGTGGTCTGGTGATGCTGAATTCTCTTAGCTTTTGCTTGTCTGTAAAGGTTTTAATTTCTCCATTGAATCTGAATGAGATCCTTGCTGGGTAGAGTAGTCTTGGTTGTAAGTTTTTCCCTTTCATCAGTTTAAATATGTCTTGCCACTCCCTTCTTGCTTTCAGTGTTTCTGCTGAAAGATCAGCTGTTAACCTTATGGGGATTCCCCTGTTTGTTATTTTTCCCTTGCTGCTTTTAATATTTTTTCTTTGTATTTAATTGTTGATAGTTTGATTAATATATGTCTTTGTGTGTTTCTCCTTGGATTTATCCTCTATGGGACTCTCTTTGCTTCCTGGTCTTGATTGACTATTTCCTTTCCCATATTAGGGATTTTTCAACTATAATCTCTTCAAATATTTTCTCACTCCCTTTCTTTTTCTCTTCTTCTGGGACACCTATAATTCGAGTGTTGGTGTGTTTAATGTTGTCCCAGCGGTCTCTAAGACTGTCCTCAATTATTTTGATTCTTTTTTTCTGTATTCTGCTCTGCAGTAATTATTTACACTCTTTTATCTTTCAGATCAGTTATCCATTATTCTTCTTCAGTTATTCTGCTATTGATTCTTTCTAAAGAGTTTTTATTTTCATTTATTGTGCTGTTCATCGTTTGTTTGCTCTTTATTTCTTCTAGGTCCTTGTTAAACGTTTCTTGTATTTTCTGCATTCTATTTCCAAGATTTTGGATCATGTTTACTATCATTACTCTGAATTATTTTTCAGGTAGACTGCCTATTTTGTCTTCATTTTTTAGGCCTGGTGGGTTTTTACCTTGCTCCTTCATCTGTTGTGTGTTTCTCTGTCTTCTCATTTTGCTTAACTTAGTGTGTTTGGGGTCTCCTTTTTGCAGGCTGCTGTTTCATATTTCCTGTTGCTTTTGGTGTCTGCCCCCAGTTGGCAATGTTGATTCAGTGGGTTGTGTAGGCTTCCTGGTGGACGGGACTAGTGTCTGTGTTCTGGTGGATGAGGCTTCATCTTCTCTTTCTGGTAGGGAGGTCCACATCCTGTGTTGTGTTTTAGGGTGTCTGTGACCTTTTATTATGATTTTAGGCAGCCTCTCTGCTAATGGGTGGGGTTGTGTTCCTGTGTTGCTAGTTGTTTGGCATAGCTTGTCCAGCACTGTAGTTTTCTGGTTGTTGAGTGGAGCTGGGTCTTAACATTGAGATGGAGATCTCTTGGAGAGCTTCCACCGTCTGCTATTATGTGGATCCGGGAGGGTTTTGGTGGACCAATTCCTGAACTTGGCTCTCCCACCTCTGAGACACAGCCCTGACACCTGGCCAGAGCACCAGAATCCTGGCAGCCACATGGTTCAGAAGGAAATGGAGAAAAAAAGAATAAAATAAAATAAAGTTATTAAAATAAAAACCAAAAAATAATTATTAAAAATATAAAAAAATCAAAGTCAATTGAAAAATGAAAAAAAAAAAGGAAGAAAGAGAGCAACCAAACCAAAAATCAAATCCAACAATTATAACAAGTGCTAACAGCTTAAAAAAATATATATATATATATAAAGAAAAAAGGAGGAAGAGAACAACCAAATCAATAAACAAATCTACCAATGATAATAATCTCTAAATAGTAAACTAGGATAAACATAAAACCAGAGAAAAATTGGATGCAGAAAGCAAACCCCAAGTGTACTGTTGCTTCCAAAGTCCACTGCCTCAATTTTGGGATGATTTGTTGTCTATTCAGGTATTCCAAAGATGCAGGGTACATCAAGTTGATTGTGGAGATTTAATCTGCTGCTCCTGAGGCTGCTGGGAGAGATTTCTCTTTCTCTTCTTTGTTTGCACAGCTCCTGGGTTTCAGCTTTGTATTTGACCCCACCTCTGTCTGTAGGTCACCTGAGGGCGTCTGTTCTTTGCTCAGACAGGACAGGGTTAGAGTAGCAGCTGATTAGGGGTCTCTGGCTCACTCAGACTGAGAGGGAGGGAGGGATATGGAATGTGGGGCAAGCCTGTGGTGGTAGAGGCCGGCATGATATTGCAATAGCCTGAGGCCTGCCATTTGTTCTCCTGGGGAAGTTGACCCTGGATCACGGAACCCTGGCACTTGTGGGCTGCACAGGTTCCCAGGAAGGGAGGTGTGGATAGTGACCTGTGCTTGCACACAGGTTTCTTGGTGGCCGCAGCAGCAGCCTTAGCATTTCATGCCCATCTGTGGTGACCATGCTGATAGCTGTGGCTCGCACCCTTCTCTGGAGCTCATTTAGGTGGTGCTCTGAATCCCCTCTCCTCGCGCACCCCAAAACAATGGTCTCTTGCCTCTAGGCAGTTCCAGACATTTTCCCAAGCTCCCTTCTGGTTAGCTGTGGCACACTTATCCCCTTCAGGCGGTGTTCACGCAGCCAACCCCAGTCCTTTCCCTGGGATCTGACCTCTGAAGCCTGAGCCTCAGTTCCCAGGCCCCACCCACTCCGGCAGGTGAGCAGACAAGCCTCTCTGGCTAGTGAGTGCTGGTTGGCATGGATCCTCTGTGTGGGAATCTCTCCGCTTTGCCCTCCAACCCCCTGTTGCTATTCTCTCCTCTGTGGCTCCAAAGTTTTCCACCCGCCACCCCCATCTCTGCCAGTGAAGTGGCTTCCTTGTGTATGGAAACTTTTCCTCATTCACAGCTCCTTCCCAGAGGTGCAGGTCCCATCCCTATTCTTTTGTCTCTGTTTTTCCTTTTTTCTTTGGCCCTACCCAGGTACGTGGGGAGTTTCTTGCCTTTTGGGAAGTCTGAGTTCTTCTGTCATTGTTCATTATGTGTTCGGTTCGAGTTGTTGTAGGTGTATTTCTGATGTATTTGTGGGGAGGAAGGTGATCTCTACATCTTACTCCACCATCTTAAAGGTCTCCCTCTATCACATTGATTGATTTGTGCATATTTAAGAATCCTTGCATCCCTAGGATAAATCCCACTTGATCATGATGTATGATCCTTTTAATGTGTTGTTGGGTTCTGTTTGCTAGTATTTTGTTGAGGATTTTTGAGTCTATATTCATCAGTGATATTGGTCTTTAATTTTCTTTTTTGTGATATCTTTGTCTGGTTTAGGCATCAGAATGATGGTAGCCTCATAGAATGAGGTTGTGAGTGTTCCTTCCTCTCTAATTTTTGGAAGAGTTTGAGAAGGATGGGTCTTAGCTCTTCTCTAAATGTTTGATAGAATTCATAGGTCTTAGCTCTTCCCTAAATGTTTGATAGAATTTGCCTGTAAAGCCATCTAATCCTGAACTTTTGTTTGTTGGAAGATTTTTAATCACAGTTTCAATTTCATTACATGTGATTGGTGTGTTTATATTTTCTATTTCATCCTGGTTCAGTCTTGGAAGGTTATACCTTTCTAAGAATTTGTCCATTTCCTCCAGGTTGTCCATCTTATTGGCATATAATTGCTTGTAGTAGTCTCTTACGATCTTTTGTCTTTCTGAGGTGTCCCGTGTAACTTCTCCTTTTTTATTTCTAATTTTATTTATTTTAGTCCACTCTCTCCTTTTCTTGATGAGTCTGGCTAAATGTTTTTCAATTTTGATTATCTTCTTAAAAAATCAAATTTTAGTTTTATTGATCTTTGCTATTGCTTTCATGTTTCTATTTCATTTATTTCTGCTCTGATCTTTATGATTTATTTTCTTCTACTAACTTTGTGGGGTTTTTTGTTCTTCTTTTTCTAGTTATTTAGGTGTAAGGTTAGATTGTTTACTTGAGATTTTTTTTTTGTTTCTTGTGGTAGGATTTTATTGCTATAACCTTCCCTCTTAGAACTGCTCTTGCTGCATCCCATAGGTTTTGGGTCAGTGTGTTTTCATTGTCATTTGTCTCTAGGTATTTTTTGATTTCCTCTTTGATTTCTTCAGTGATGTCTTGGTTATTTAGTAGTGTATCATTTAGCCTCTATATGCTTGTGGGTTTTTACACTTTTTTTTTCTGTAATTTATTTCTAATCTCATAGAATTGTGCTCAGAAAAGATGCTTGATATTTCAATTTTCTTAAATTTACTGAGGCTTGATTTGTGACCCAAGTTGTGATCTATCCTGGAGAATGTTTCATGTGTACTTGAGAAGAAAGTGTATTCTGTTTTAGGTTTTTAAAAATTATTTATTTATTTATTTTATTTGTGGCTGCCTTGAGTCTTCATTGCCATGCATGGGCTTTCTCTAGTTGTGAAGAGTGGGGGCTACTCTTTGTTGCGGTGTGTGGGCTTTTCATTGCTGTGGCTTCTCTTGTTGCAGAGCATGGACTCTAAACGTGCAGGCTTCAGTAGTTGTGGCACACATGCTCAGTAGTTGTGGCTCACAGGCTTAGTAGTTGTGGTTCACAGGCTTAGTTGCTCTGCATTATGTGGGATCTTCCCAGTCCAGGTATCGAACCCGTATCCCCTGCATTGGCAGGCGGCTTCTTAACCATTGTGCCACCAGGGAAGTCCCTATTCTGTTGTTTCTGAATGGAACATCCTATAAATATCAGTCAAGTCCATCATTTAAAGCTTGTGTTTCCCTATTTATTTTCATTTTCGATGATCTGTCCATTGGTGTGTTACTGTCGACTTCCCCTTTTAGGGGTGTTACCATTTGCCTTATTTATTGAGGTGCTCCTATGTTCAGTGTATATATATTTATAATTGTTATATCTTCTTCTTGGATTGATCCCTTATCATTATATAGTGTCCTTCCTTTTCTATTGTAACAGTCTTTATTTTAAAGTCTATTTTATCTGATATGAGTATTGCTACTCCAGCTATCTTTTGATTTCCAGTTGCATGGAATATCTTTTTCCATCCCCTCACTTTCAGTCTGTATGTGTCCGTAGGTCTGAAGTGGGTCTCTTATAGACAGCGTATATATGGGTCTTGATTTTGTATCTATTCAGCCAGACTGTGTCTTTTGTTTTGAGCATTTGATCTATTCACATTTAAGGTAATTATTGATATGTATGTTCCTACTACCATTATCTTAATTGTTTTGGGTTTGTTTTTGTAGATATTTTTTAATCTCTTGTGTCCCTGCTTAGAGAATTTCTTTAGCATTTTTTGTAAAGCTGGCTTGGTGGTGCTGAATTCTCTTAACTTTTGCTTTTCTGTAAAGCTTTTGATTTGTCTATCAAATCTGAATGAGATCCTTGCTGTGTAGTGTAATTTTGTTGTAGGTTTTCCCCTTTCATCACTTTAAAAATATCCTGCCACTCCCTTCTGGCCTTCAGAGTTTCTGCTGAAAAATCAGCTGATAATATTATGGGGTTTCTTTTGTATATTTTTTGTTGCTTTTCCCTTGCTGCTTTTAATATTTTTTCTTTGTATTTACTTTTTGTTAGTGTGATTAATATGTGTGTTGGCATGTTTCTTCTTGGCTTTGCCCTGTACAGAACTCTCTGCACTTCCTGGACTTGATTGACTATTTCCTTTCCCATGTTAGTGAAGTTTTTGATTATAATGTCTTCAAATATTTTCTCAGAACCTTTTCTCCTTATCTTCTTCTCCTGGTACCCCTATAATTTGAATGTCAGTGCACTTAATATTGTCCCAGATGTTTCTGAGCTGGTCCTTAATTCTATTCATCTTTTTTTTTATTCTGCTCCATGGCAGTTATTTCCATCATTCTATCTTACAGCTCATTTATCTGTTCTTCTGCCTCAGTTATTCTGCTATCTATTCTTTCTAGAGTATTTTTTATTTCAGTTATTGTGTTGTTTATCACTGTTTGTTTGTTCTTTAGTTCTTCTAGGTCCTTGTTAAATGTTCTGTATTTTCTCGATTCTATTTCTGAGATTTGGATCATCTTTATGATCATTACTCTGAATTCTTTTTCAGGTAGACTGCCTATTTCCTCTTCATTTATTTGGTTTTGTGTGTTTTTACCTTGCTCCCTTGTCTGCAACATATTTCTCTGTCTTCTCATTTTGTTTAACTTACTGTGTTTGGGGCCTTCTTTCTTTAGGCTGCATGGCTGCAAGGTTGCATTCCCTCAGTCTTTTGGTGTTTGCTTCCAGTGTTTGAGGTTGGTCCAGTGTCTTGTATAGGCTTCCTGGTGTGTGTGTGGGGGGGTGGGGGTGACTGGTTCCTGCATTCTGGTGGGTGGAGCTGGATCTTGTCCCTCTGATGGGCAGGGCCATGCCAGATGTTGTATTTTGGGGTGTCTGTGAGTTTAGCATGACTTTAGGCAGCCTGTCTGCTAATGTGTGGGGGTGTATTCCTGTCTTGCTAGTTGTTTGGCATGAGATGTCCAGCAGTGGAACTCACTGGCTGTTGGGTGGGGCCAGGTCTTCTTGTTGAGATGGAGACTTCTGGGAGAGCTCTCACCAATTAATATTCCCTGGGCCCAGGAATTCTCTGGTGATCCAGTGTCCTGGACTCGGCTCTCCGACCTCAGAGGCTCACGCCAACCCCTGGTCAGAGAACCAAGACCCTGCAATCTGCATAGCATGGAAGAAAAAAAAATAAAGAAAACAAACTGACAAAGAAAAACCCCAAGACAAATGGTTATAGCAAAGTCAAACAGACAAATACACACAAAGAAATACAGATACACACAAAAACAGAAAAGAAAAACAAAACAGAGAAAACAGAAAAGAAGAGAGCAACCAAACAAATAAATGAACCCCAAAATGAAAACAATAAAAGATAAACTAACAAAAACAAAAAACAAATCAAAAGCAGAAAGCAAACTAAAAAAAGTCAAAGTATAAAACAAACACACAAAAGTGATGAAAAAAAGAAAGAAGAAAGCAAATTAAAAATGGAAAACAACAAAAAAATAAAGTAAAAAATTAAAAATATAGTTAAAAAATATAAAAACAAAACAAAGAAAAAAAGACCAGGAAAAAATACAATATTACAAAAAAAGTAAAAATAGAAAAAAAATAAAAACTTATTAAAAATAAAAGCATAAAAAAGAAAAGAAAAAATAAAAAAACTTGAAAGAATAATGAAAAAGAACAACAGAATAAACAAAACAATAAAAAATAGTAATAATAATTATTATTTTCCTGTAGCCTCAGCCATCATTGTCCTTGACCCCAGAGTGAGCCACAGCCAATCCCTGCCTACCCAGGAAGTCTTCCTATACCTCTAAGTAGGTCTCTGGAACTGACATGGGCACTGTGAGTGCAGCTCAGACTTTGACCTGCCCAACTCCTGCATGTCTTTACCCCCAAACTCCACAGTTGTTAAAACTAGACCAACCTCAATTGTGGGGACACTCGTCTATTCAGATATTCTACAGATGTAGGGTTTACTAAGACAATTGCCAGGATTTAATCTACTGCTCCTGCAGCTGCATGGAGAGAGTTCCATTCCTCTTCTTTGGTCACACCACCCCTGCAGTTCAGCTTGGCTTTTGGTCCCATCACTTACCTGCCCAGGCGAGAGGGGGCAAAAGCAGTGGCTAACTAGTGCACACTTACTCACTCAGGCTGGGGAGAGGGATGGATATGGCAGCCACAATTGAGATGTGAGGGGAGTGCCTGTGGTGGCAGAGGCCAGCAGGAAGTTGCAGTAGCCCGGGGCTCACTCTTCACTCTCCTGGGGAAGTTGGCCTTGGATTGTGGGCCCCTCGACAGTGGGGGTCTGCACAAGCCACTGGGAAGTTGTGGGCAGTGAGCTGTGCTTGCTCACAGGACCCTTGGCAGCAGCGGTGGCAGCAGTAGCAGTCAGCTCCTGCCTCTAGGGTCTGAGATAGCAGCTGCAGCTCGCGCCCACCCCTGAAGCTCATGTAGACTGTGTCCTCTGCCTGTGAGTGGCAGAAGCTCCTATGGCAGGCCCGTCCCTCTCTTCATGCACCCCCAACAATGGTTCCTTGTCTCTCTGGCAGGCCCAAGCTTCTTCCCAGACTCCCTCATTTGTCGCACACTAGACCCTCAGGCTGTCTTCATGCAGCCAACCCCAGTCCTCTCCCTGGGGTCTGACCTCTGAAGCCCAAGTCTCAGAACCCAGCTCCCACCTGCTCTGGTGGGTGAGCAGACAAATGTCTCAGGTTATGGAGTGCTGGGACCCTCTGTGCAGGACTCTCTCTGCTTTTCCCTCCATACACCTGTTGCTGTGCTCTCCTCTGAGGCTCTGAAGCTCCCCCCAGTCCCTGCCAGTGAGGGGCCTTCCTAGTGTGAGGAAACTTCTCCCCTTCACAGCTCCCTCCCATAGGTGCAAGTCCTGTCCTGATTCCTTTGTCTTTTTTTTTTTCTTTTGCCCTACCCAGTTACATGGAGATTTTCTTGCTCTTTTGGAAGTCTGAGGTCTTCTGCCAGCGTTCAGTAGATGTTCTGTGGAAGTCATTCTTTGTGTAGATGTATTTATAATGTATCTGTGGGGAGAAGGTGAGCTCCATGTCTTACTCCTCCTCCATCTTGAGGGTTCTTCCCTGGCAAAAGATCTTTGATAGAGTTTCTCATTTTCACTCTTCACTCTAAGATCCATTTTCAAAAAAAGACCAAAGATCATCTTCTGAAAATAGGAAACAGACCATATGCCTTTGCTAATTTAATTTCTTTGATGGCTTACCAGTGTACTCAAATTAAGATCCAAGCCCATCATATAGGTTTTCAGTGCTACTATCTTCTTGCTTATTACATTCCAAGGATCTTATTGCAACTTTAATCATATAAAACTCTGCTTTTCTTGGAGCACTCTTCCCAGCATTCTTTGCATAGGTATCACCTTCTTCTCTTTCTTTAAATTTGGCTTAAGTGTTACTTCTTCAGAGATGCTTTCCTGATCTCCTTATTTAAAGTAAGTTCCCCTTATGTTTTCTTTTTCTCAAGCCCTGATGTGTTTCCTTTGTAGCATTCAATAGTTTTTCAATTACTATAATTACATTTTTGTGTTTTTGGTTTTCATCTGCTGAATTCACTTGAGTGTGGGATGATCAGAGTAGTGATCAGTTCTGTCTTGTTCTCTTTAGTATCCTTGGTACCTAACATGATACTTGGGACACTGGAGGTACTCAACAAATGTTGTTTTAATTTAAAATGATAACAAATGGCAGTAGAAACTCTTGGGGTAAATAAGATTACCCTGGTTACAAACTAGAGACTCCTACCTAAATCTAGCCTGAAGATGTGTTTTTTTGGTTCATTTGTATTGTGTTGATTTAGGCTAGTAAGTGGTTTTAAATTTTTTTAAATTCCTTTAGGTATAACATGAATGCTACAGTTTATCATAGTCCTCAGCTACAGATAGTATTGAAATATTTTAACAATGAGGAAGGCCTTACATCTAGTAGAAAGGACACAGGATACTTTGTAAGATATTAAGATAATGTTCTACTTTGCCAGATATTAACCTCAAGAGGAGTTAGTTACTCAAGAAGTTTCTTGCTTGAGTATAGAAAGATCCAGGATGTGTCTCAATATTTGAATACCTCTGCCACTCCACTCCTGTCATTTCTAGACTGACCCTTATAAATATTTGAGTTTGTGACACCACTCTGTCCCTGTACAATTTAAAATTAAAAGAGAAGAGGGCAGAGAACAGAGCCTTGGGAAATGTCAACATTCAAGGACTGAGTAAAATAAATGAATCTCGGAGGGAAGCAGCTAGAGAAGAAAGAGCAACAACAACAAAATGGTTTTCTAGCAGCTCAGGGAGAAAAGTTCTTTAAGTGGGCAACTGTGTCAATAGATAAGGGTGGAAAATTGTAGGCATTGGTGACTCCAGGACAAAAGGTTTCAGTAGACAATGGGTATTAAGTCAACTTTCAGTGGAGTGAGAAATGGTTGCAGACTACTTGAGAGTCATACCAAAGAGGGGAGTGGTGTACATAGTCTGCCAGAGCTGTAGGGCATGAGGAAGTGTGTTGTCTGTAGATAATTTCAAAACAGTAATAAAGCTGACTGAAGTTCATCTTTTTTTTTAGTATTGCCATACTCTGGCAATTCTGAACAAGTTTAGGGTTAAAATTTTGCTACCTTCAGTCACCACTCTTAAAGAGAAGGATAGTGTAACAGCTAGAAGAGGGCATCATGTCAAAAGAGGATGACTTTATTAAACTAGATGGACTTGTGAATGTTTATATATTAAAAGTAAAGGATCAGCCCAGAAGAAGTGTTTTAACAGAGTAGAGGTTGTAATCAGTACAGCAATCTGAGGGCATATAGAATGCCCAACACACAGGAATGATTTAGCCTTGAATGAAAATAAGGCCTCTAATTCCTAGAGGAAGAATCTCTGAACCTTGATTCAAAACTGTTTCAATAGGGCAAGTTGTAGATCTTTTTTATTTCTTAAAGTAACACACAAATTCTGATTACATTATTAAGTAAGTTTTCATTTTGTCCACTTTTGAAAATAACATTTATGTTTCAAAAATAATGTCAGTATTCCAGGTGTGATTGCTACTAAGTTATTTCATGGATTTCATGTAAAATAATTTTAAATGCATTGTGTTAGTAGATATATTCTAATTTCTGACATTAAATTAGTGTATTCTGCATTTGCACTTATTTCATACAGGTAACAAATATTGGGTGTTCAAGGACACGACTCTTCAACCTGGTTACCCTCATGACTTGATTACTCTTGGAAGCGGAATTCCCCCTCATGGTATTGATTCAGCCATTTGGTGGGAGGACGTTGGGAAAACCTATTTCTTCAAGGGGGACAGGTCAGTACACACTTCACATGAGAAAACAGTTAACTAATGTTTAGAGAAGTCAATATATCTAGTCTATAATAGGCATGTACATTTGAGGAAAGAATCTGTATAGATATAAGCACAAGAATTAATAGAATTGCAACCATTTTAAAATATATTTTAAAATAATATTCAAGATAAATCTTTCTCTAATATACCCAAGTAATGTGACTTTCTTATGAATGTATATATACAGTGTATATTCTTTCTCTTCTGTATAATCTTAACATGCCTATAAAGCTGTATAGGTCGTGTATTTTATCCTTAAAATGCATTTTCTTGTCATTTTACTTACTTTACTTAAAAAGTACTTTTAAGAGAGGCTTTTTTTTTGCTTTTATATTTAAAGTTAAATTTTTACACTTTTCACACAGCTAATTTTGAACATTTTCAAATACTTTCAGCTTAGTCATGAGTTCTATTTCTTAGGACACTATTTATTTAGGTACCAGCAGATAGGTGTGATGAACTAACTAAACTATCACTAGACTAAACACTTTTAGCTTGAAGTATAATATCTCTTGCTATTTTCTGTCATTTCTTTTCCTTTTATGACATTACTACAGGGTTTGTAAAACAAAGTGAACTATTAGTTTATGACATACAGTAACCACTAAGCATACAAATTTCACCCCCTGCCTACTTTTTGACAGATATTACATATAAAATATAAGCTAAAGGCTATATTTTTATTATTTTAAATTAATATTAGGTTAAAAAGAAATAAAGATGAAAAATCAAATTTTAGTTACACTATTACTAGTTGGGTCAAAATGTGACACTCATAAGTAACCTTCATTGTTAGGTAAAACTTAAATATGTTATTTTACAAGTAAATTTAAAGCACGCACATGCACAAACACACATAAAAACAACAAGTTTTAATGAGCAACAAGCTAGTATTGAGTTCGCCTTATAATCTTAACATAATGTGACCCTATAAAATGTCTCCAACTTCATGAGAAAAATAAGGATGTAAACTTTGTTTATTTTACACTTTGTAATTTTTGATAGCAAGTGACTTAAAACATTGAGCTTTATCTGTGAACAAAAAGATCCTATCATTTGTGTCCATGGATAAAAATGTATAATTTTATTCTGTTACAAGCTTTTTATGCATTAAATTTGTATATATTTCTATGGCAAAATATTCATAGCTTTTAATTCACTATCATGAAACTAAGGTTTTGCTGAATGTTTCTTACTAAATCACAAAACAAAATGATTCATCAAACAAAAACTCTATTAATGTAGAAGATACTACTTATCATCACAAAAAAGTATATGACTCTCAGTAAGATATGTGTAGTTAGAGTATGAAAAGAGAAGAATGAAGAAATTGCCACAGCATGGTGACCCCTAATGAAAATAAATCTGTGGACTTATATTCTTTAAAATAACAACCCTCAGGTTGTTAGAGTTTAATTCCTCAGATGGTTTTAATTGCTTGAATGTACTCTTTCAGGACTAGGTTCAATACAGTCCTGTATTGTCCCCACCCCACCCCCACCCCCAGAAAGGGGTAGAAACAAAAGGCTGAGAAACCACCCTGGAGAAATTAACTTCTACAGGACAAAACATGAAAGCTTAACTTTCATATAACAGCTTTAATGAGGGTTTCATAGATGACAATAAAAACTGCCATTTTATTATCAGTTAGCCATACTTTAAAAAATGTTTCCATTCTAAAAACTTAGCACTTCTTGAAAAAATTAATTTTAGAAATTAAATATGGGCTACCTCAAGTCAGTGAGATCAGTGAAGGTTACATACCAAATTTATAATGGAATAAAGGTATAGTAAATGAGAAAAGGAGTTTTAGTTAATTTATTTCTGACTTGACAAGCTTCATGCAAAATATAACAAAATATATAGAAATAGTTTGATTTTAAGTTCTGCTTAAATAACTGCTTTTATAGGTTTTAAAAATATTTAAAGCAGGATCCTAACTAATTTCCATGTGTGTGATCTTATATATGAGTTCATGAGTCACAGATGTTTTATAAACAGATGACTTCATATTTGTATAATTGCTTAATTCCAAAGTCACACAATTTATTAATACATTCATTCTAGATTAAAAGTAGATGGAAAAGACATTAAATTATCTAACTCAAACATTAAAACAACAATTTGCTTATCACTTTTATATGAGAATTCAGTGAGTTTTTCTTCCTTATAGGCATTATATATTTACAATACTTATCAATTTTAACTTTATATATTTTTTCCATGTATATTTTGAGAGAAAATATTGAAAACATTTATCTTTATTTATTTCTTCCTCTTATTTCATTGACATTTTTCTGTTTTAAAAAAATGTAAAACAGATTTCTATTTCTCTAAGGTTAAGATCAGAAAAGGATTTTAGAGATAACTTAGTCCTGGTGTAAAAAACTCAATTGCTTTAAGGGATCATGCAAATAATATATACAGTGCTGGGTATAGGAGTAATATATATGGCAGTAGGGAGTGATAGGTACTGTGATGAGCTGGAAAGTACAAATACTCTAGAAAAGCATTCAAAATCAGAATCATTTATATAATTTGCTAGACAAACAAAGCATACCTTTAAATTATATTTGGTTGAAGTGTTGCCATATGTCAGTCCTATATCATATTCACTTCCTACCAAAGTCTAGACTGCCTCAGTTACATTCCATAGGTATTCATCCTTCTGTACCTGATTGCCTGTGGTGACAGCATAAATATGAGACAGCCCATTACATTCTCAATAGCTCTAATTCCTTCTTGCATAAGATTTCTGTACTCATCTTGGCATAACTCTCACTCATTTAGTTAAAACATTTTTTGAGCACATACTATGTGACATGTACTAGGTAATGAAGATATTGTAGTAAAAATAAAACACATGTATTCTTCTCCCATGGTCCTTAGATTCTATTAGGGGAGGTAGTTGTAAACAGAGAAGAAATAAATGACCCTGATACATTAACATTGAGAAACACTCCAAGAAATATAATAGGTGATGATGTGATAGAGGCTCGTGGGTGGTAAAGAGTGGTTGGGAAATTAGTGTGGAGGTCAAGAAAGGCCTAAATTGTGAAGGATACACTGATGCAAGGACTTTAGTGGGGAGAAATTTCAATCACACGAAGCTATTCAGAACAGTGTGTTGTAAGTACCTGAAATAGCAGTACAAAAGCAAAAATGTTAGAATGTTCAAATCAGAAAAAAATATTGTGGCTACAGCATAGTGGATAAGTGGTCAATGAGGTCACACAGGTAAGCAGAGACTAGATTTCAAGGCCCTGTAGAACATGGCAAAGACTGGATTTTTAAATTTTAAGTACAATGGAAAACATTGGAGGGTTTTCAACAGGAAAGTGCATGTTCTGATGTGTATTCAAAAACATCATTATGGCCTCCGTGTGAAGAATGGACTTCAAAAGTGGAAGCAAGGAGATTAATTGGTAAGCTGTTGAAGTAGTACAGGGAGACACAATGGTAGCAGTGGAGATGGAGCAAAGAGTACAGTTTACATTTTGTATGTGATCATAACAAGTTTTTCTTATGGCTTGGATTTTACGGGTGAGAAAAGCAAATCAAAGAAATCATCTATGTTTATTACCTAAATAACTGAGTAGATGGTGCCATTTCTGAAGATGTAGCAAAGAAAGGAAGGAACACTGGGGGAAGGGGACTAAGAGTTTGAAATGTTTGTTTTCGGTTTGAGATACCTGCTTACACACCAATTAGAGAAATCAAGCAGGTAGTAACAGTTCACAAGGAAATGTGGGTTGGAGGCACAGATCTGAGAGTAATTTCATATAAATTGTATTGAAAGTAAGGGCCGACATGAAATCTCATACGTATAGAGATAGCTAAAGAAGTGTAGATGAAATGATGGTTCTTTAAACAGATCTGTAAATTCAGATTAAAATGTCCAGTTTCACTGTTTCACATATAGCATGGACTCAGTCCCTCAGACTCCTACTTGCCTTTTCTTAATATACTATAATTTGATACTTGGATACATTTTGCTCTTCATAGCATTTAGCTCTAAAATGCTATGTTCCTAAATCATCTCAGCATCTTCTCACAAATATACCCAAGACTCTCTTGTCATACTTCATTCTAGGCTGAACCATTGAGGATTTTAAGACATTTTCAAAGAAAGAAGATAAAATTTAGATCTATTTTGGTTTGTTTTATTATTATTACTACTAATAGCCAAACAGAAAAATACATTTATTTCCTATAGCTTAAGGTGTGTGTTTATGAAGTAATTCCTTTTTGTGTTTTTAAAATTATCCAACAGAGTACAGATTGATATTTTCAATTCTGTTACATTTTTAATAAGGCTTCTGAAGAAAGAGATTTTGTATGATTATTTGGATGTGAATAAAAGTGGCCCTGGGTTTTGTGATAACAGAGGCAAGTAGTCTGACTCTAGAGTAAGAAAATGAGACAAAGTGGATGAAGAAATGACCGGATCATATGAAATCAGCCTTGGAGCCACTTTCTGTTCAGTTTGAGTTCAGTATCCAGAAACATTAAAGTATGGCATTTCAGAATTGTCTATACCATTTATTTGTTCACACAGAAGGAATTTAAGAAATTGTTGTATACTGTTACATGGACAACTGTTTTGTCTTATGGTTATGACTCATGATCAAGTCTAAAAAGTGATGAATAAATCCCATTTCTGTTCATAATTTATTTTAAAGGATTGATTTACAATGCTTTTCTCAAAGAATCAGCAATTTAAAGTCATAATTCTACTGCAGAGATTATTGATATATCAGAAGAAAAAAATATAAGCTTTATTTATAATAGCTACTATCATTTGCTGACCTTACTGCACAAAATTCCAAAATTTTTCCATTATAATATCTAAATCTTAAACCCCTCCAAGTGGTTTATTTACATAATGTTCCAGGTGAATATGTTAATATACTTCTCAATGAACCTATAAGCCTATTTTTCAGGGAGAAAAATATCAGTGAGATGAGCTTTTTTGTTCATGTTGAAATATGTTCAAATATGTTAGAAATTAAAATGCAAACCTATATTTATGAATAAGCCTCAGCATTTTTATAAGACATCTGGATATAATGTGTATATATAATAATATAATGGACTGAATAATATTATGATTGAATACAGTTAGATGATTCTAATCACATTGAAGTTTACTGGACATATATCAAAGCTGACACAGCAGGTAACCTGAGGGTCCAATCTTATGCTGAGTTTTTCAAAGATGGTGAAATGATCCCAAGTTATAGTTTTGCATTATCTACTAACAAAAAGAGGGGAAAATTGCTTTTATCCTGAAAAATTCATACCAGGATTATGTTCCTACTAGAGGGTACAATAAAATTCATCTTCCATAAATATTTTCTTGAAATGTGATCTCAATAAATCTTATGTGTCTTGCACATAAGTGCTCAAAAAAGTGTTGGTAGGCAAATGGATCTATAAGAAAATAGAGCAAGGGATGAAGGAAAATTATATTGACACAATGAACATTAAGAATTTGAGTGAGGACCCCAAGAGGGTAAGATGACAGGGGGATTAATGTAAGAATGTTATGTCAAGGGAAACACTAGCAGAATTGTGGTAGAAAATTGTACTAAACTATGAATCAAAGACCATTAGTTTGAGTTTCAACTCTAACATTCAAGAAGAGCAAATGTGACTAAGACCTTACCTTTGAATAATATGACGCCCAATGCTTTGTCATTGACTGAATTGCGTGCCCATATATACTATATCTATGTTAGGACCTCAGCATAAGTATGTTTTAATATGCAATATAAAAGATATTTGAGGGATTTTAGTGAAATAAGATTAAAATAATGTATGTATATAAATTTGCTTTATAGCTACAAAGCACTACATGAAGAATAGGAATTGTTACATGAACAGGGTTATAACTACATCTTGGAGAACAAACCTGGTTTCCAAATATGTAGTAATCTTCCTTAAATCATATGTAGAGTGTGATCCCATTGTCCCTAGGATTTTAAATTATTCTTGGGTTAGCAAAATTTTAAAACTTGCTTTAAGTTATGATTTATGCCATCTAAAAATGACATTTATTGTAAGATACATCATAAATTAATCTATCATTGAGGGGAAAGCTCTGCCCAGTATGCTTTGACATAGTATTGAGGTGTGAAATACCTATAATAGAGATGTGAAATGTGAAAAAAATATGTATCTTAGAATCCGTGAAATAAGGTATTTGATGATTTCTCTGTGAGAACTTTTATTTATGATCAACTTCAGGAACCAGTTAATATATATGACTATTGTAAATCCCATTGAAATATTTACTTGAGAGAAGAGATCTGGAGATTCTGAGTGCAATCTCAACCCCATTAACCATGCTATATTCGTCTCAGCGTGTTCTGTGATACAGGAATATTCAAAAATAACTTAAAAGCAGATGTTTCCATGAAAGGAAATATACTTTAGTTTTGGTAGAACTTTGCACTCCCTACTTGTCTTCTTCAGAAAGATAGGCCTGGCTACCATTATTTCAGCTCAGTGCTTCTCCCTGAAGCTTTTCCTGATCTCTCTATCAAATCTGCCCTTATCTTCTATGTGATAAGAATCTGTGACAAACACCTCTACAGTGTATTTTCCTGTCTGGATAAAATCTGCCTTGTGGTTTATTATTGGGATACATCCTGAAACAATCTTTTTTTCTTTTCCATGTGAACACTGAAGATGGAGGAAGTGCTAATATTCCACATGTTACTTATCTGAGGTATCTGGGAATCTATAGCAAAACATTCTTTACAAGATCCCACAGCTCTGTAGATAAAGGATTCTCCATAGACCTGAAGCAAGAGAATATACAGAAAAGACTGGATATTTTTTCTCTTTTTCTGATTTAAGCTAAATGCTTAATCCCAAGATAATGCATTGTGTGTTACTTCACAAATCTCTTCGTGAAATGCTACCTTTAGCATATGTTAAGAGATGTTTAGTGGTGTGGGGGAGAAAATGTTGTCAAAGATATTTGGTATGTGTAGAAGAAAGAATAGTGACTTTTGAAATGGAACAGAACTGGTTATGAGTCATTGTCCTCCAAGAATTCTCCTCTCTCAAATGGAGACAATGACAATTCTCTCATGAGTTTATAGTGAATAAACATTTGATATAATGCATAGAGCATTATGCCTGCCCTAAAATAGGCAATATCACTGTGAACTCCCAATGGCTTCACCCCAGTTTTGTCAATCTTTTTGAATATTCAGACATAAAAATTTTGACTCTTAGAACGTATAGGCAATAATGAGTGATCCAAAGTAGGGAGGTTCACAATTTTTTCCTTAGATGTCTAGTAGGTCTGTGAAAGTGGCCCAATGGCCACCTTGTGAAGGGATGAGAGCTCTGAGAGTTCTGACTTTTAGCAAGCTTTGCTTTTATCTGTTTATCCATCTATACACCAAGGACTCTAGTCAAGACTTGCCCTAAAGTCTACAGTCATATACCTAATTGCTTCATCAACAACTACTTTGTTGTTTAACAGGCATCTGATTTTAACACGCTGAAAATCAAACTCACAATTCCTCAAACCTCCTTAACTTACCTTTCCATGCTTCCTTATCTCACTGAATGGCAACATTATTTTTCCGGTTGTTCAGGCCCCAAATTCTTGAGTTATGCTCAACTTTGTTCTCTCACATACTGCATTCAATCCATTAGTAAGCTCTTTGGGGTTTTTCTTCAAAATAATATCCCAATCCCTTGAATCATCATCAGTTCTCCAGTACGCATTCTAGCCCAAGGATTACTGAAATGACATCCTAACCAGCATCTCTTCTTCTACTTTACCTCCTTCAATCTGTTGAACTCATAGCAGCAGTGCATTCCTTTCAAAAATAAGCCGTATCTTGAAGGTCCTCTGCTCAAAATCTTCATTGGCTTCACATCTCTCTTAGAGGAAAACAAAAGGTTTTGCCATAGTTTAAGGGTCTATCTAATCACAGGTGCTGGTTCCCACTCTGACCTTGTCTCCCTTTTGCTAACTCTATTCTAGTCACTCTAGCCTCACTGTGGATGCTCAAGTGCTCCAGGCTTATGCCTGCCACAGAAACTTTTGATAACTAGTTACTCTACCTGGAATGTTATGCTCCCCAAAACTACAGAATGTTGCTTCTCACTTCTTTCTGCTCTGTGCTCATACAACGGCTTATCAAAGACCTTGCTATCCAGTAATTTTTTCTGCTTTGTTTTCTTAATAGATCTTACCACCTCCTATGATAGTATGCACTTATTGACGTTTTATTTTTTTGCCTGTAATCTCTACATATCCTAAAATATAAGATTGATAAGAGCTGGGGCATGTCTGTTTTGTCCAAGGTTGTATCACTCGCACCTACAGTAATGCTAGAAACACAGTAGGTACCCAATAAATATTTGTTAAATAAATGAATGGGTAAATGGATCAAGATTATGCTTATTTCAAATGATGTATTCTGGTGCCTAAGTAAGATTTTTAAAAATCATGAAAACCTCTGATTTCTACATATGTTGGTGATACCCTTTTGAATTGTAACTATGCTTAGCTAGAGTTTTAAAATTAATTTTTAACAGACTGAATAAATATAAAATAGAATATCCATTTTTAGCATATTCTAAAAAGGAAACAGAATAAATTGTGTACACTGTCTTTGCATGATTTAAATCAGTTCTTTAAATCACTAACAAGTACATAGGTAGCATGCAGCAAGGATTTAATGAATGCTAGCTAGCTGTTATTGTTTGTATACATAATTGTCTTTTCTATGCATGTGTTGTTGTTGTTTATTTATCCTTTTCAGGTATTGGAGATATAGTGAAGAAATGAAAACCATGGATCCTGGCTATCCCAAACCAATCACAGTCTGGAAAGGTATCCCCGAATCTCCTCAGGGAGCCTTTGTGCACAAAGAAAATGGTATGCAACATGTGCATTATATATTTCATGAGCTCACTAAGTATTTGAATAATCTATCCTACTTGTTCACTATGTTAAATGATTAGAAAGTAACATACTAGGGCTATCTCATATTATATTTATATAAAATTTCCTTCATAGATTTATATTTAATATTATGCTCAAGATTTTTTTTAACCTCAACCTATTTTAGTTTATAAGAAAAAAAAAGTAATTTTTAAAAATGAAGAGTGTTAATTCCTTTGAAGTAACCTCACTTATTTTCTACTAAAATTCATGTAAAGATAATAATAACAGACATATGTGGGACAGGAGCTGGTCACAAAGAAGATATGTTATAAATGTGGGCTGAGGATTGTACAGCATGTTGAGGATTATAATTTTTCATGTGTGCCTTTGGCTTATAGTGTCAGCAAACAAGAAAGATCCCAGCTCAATACAGTAAGGCTAGAGTAGATGTATGATTGATTAATAACAGAAACAGATCACAGAGCTGACTTGCTCTCCATCTCAGGATTTGGGATTCAGCCAGATCCTAAGGGAAGTTAGCCAAGCAATGGGTAATCAATACTTCTGTATCTGTTGGTAAAGTTTGAACATTTCTCTCCACATTCAGGGATTAGTAAGTAGAAATAAACCATAATAATAATAATTCAAAATAAAATTTATACACAATATTCCAGAACAAAGGAAAGTGACATCAAACTGAAATACAGAGAAAAAGAAAATACCCTCTCAGATGATTTATAATAGGAACTAGAAGAAAATAATACATTATGTGGGTCCTAAATAGCATGAAAAATCTATAACATATATGCAACAAGAACAAAATAAACATCACTAGCAAGAGGAAAATTAAATGCATCTTGGAGAGGCATATTGAAAAAAAATAATGAAGAAACAGGGGAAAATGAAAAATTGACACCACCCACTGAAAACAATGGCTGATCATCAGCAAATTGCCAGAGTTTAAGAAAGCTTTACACTGAGTACAAGCTTGAAGGAACTGACACCCAGGATGATACCAATCAGAAAAATAAAACACAAACTGTGTTTTGACCATTGTTTTGACCATTGTTATATGTAATTTATACTACATTCTGTGTAAGGATATCCCACAAGTAAAACACTGTATGCTAAGTCAAAAAGAACCTTGAAGCCCTGATTATAGCACTTACTGGAATTATAGTTTTTTGTATATTCTATTGATTCAGAGAATTAAAGCACCAAGTTAATATATAGCCTGTATGTGACAAAAGCAGAAATCCACAGGAGAGGACAGATTGAGATGAAACATATCTGTCTGACATAAAAAGGAAATCAATAAGAAAATTAAGTTATGATGCAGTCAAATTGGAGGCAGTAAAACCATATCAATATATGGCAAAAAACTCCACAAACTATGAAGATGCAGAAGACAAAGAAATGAAAAAACATGAAAGATAATCACATGGAAAGCAGAAAACTGAGATGATCCCCTAAAATTAGAGCTGTCACCAAGAATCTAAGGGGGAGAGGAGATTTCTTGAGGTTAGATTAAAGGGGGTTGTTTCAGTCCAGATAAAACCGGCTCTAGCTTACCTTTACAGAAGTTCTACCACTGCTCTAGACTGCCCTCAATAAAAGTTGTCACACACTATACAAAAATATATGCAAAGAAAATTAAGTCATGACCTTACCAGTGATTAAGTATAGCAAGTTTGATAAAAAAAATTTTCAATTTCTTTCCTTTATTAATATTCTAAAATGAATATAACTTTTATAATAAAAATAACTTTTAAAATAAGTAATAATTATTTCAAAAGATTGAAAAAGTACACATAACCTTAATTCCTTAGCATATTAACTGTTTTTTTTCCCCCTGTTTCTATTTGTAAGTCCATTAAAATTTGAGATTTGATCCAGGTTCTCTGGAAATAAATCATAATTATATAAAGATAACAAAAAAATCTTCTGGCTGCATCTTGCCCCATGATTTTTCATATTCTTGTCCATCTGAAAATAATATTTGTTTAGTATAAATGGTTTCCTGACATTCAGAATTTAATATTTTATTTTCACATGGCAAAGAATAACTTTGTAAAATACTGGCAAAAAAACAAATCATGTTGGAAAAACCAGTGCTTACAAATGACAAAAAAATACAGATGAAACTTCAACACATCTATGTCTTCTGTACCTTACCTGGTCCAGCCCTTTCTTTGATACCCTTCAACATTGAGCTCACTTTTGATCTTTCAGTAATCCTTGAATATCCTTTTTGGTACACCATCCCTTGCCCTCAAAATCTCATATTACAGCAATCAATTTATATGCCTGTTTGTTATCCCCTCTAGTGTAAACTCGCAAATGCAGGTACATAGTAACCATTCAATAAACATTAGTTGTTGAGATTAATTTTATCCCTTCCATTACTCTAGACCTTCACTCCCTGCATTGAAGGAGATCTCCTATTTGTTTAAAACCCTTGTTCTGTAGGGTAGTGATATTAATCAATCTGGAACGTCTTAGTCTAGATAGTCTACCAATAGCAAATTCTCCACTTTTAATTCTCTATTCAAATCACATGCTTGTGTTTTTTTACCTTGAATTCAAATTTTACACAACTTCTTCCCTTATGTTTTTTATAGAAGATCAAGTTCAATTTATTGAGTAAGCACACTTATATTTATATAAATATAAATAAATTTATATACTCAAAGTAATTCCCTATAAGGATAAGTTCATGCATATGATACTTGATGGTCATAAAATCAGAGATGATAGAGCAATGAAATGTTTTCTCTAATTCTTCACCCTTCCACCACGGTAGGAATTTCTCCCTAGGGATCTTCTCCTTATGGTAGTTTAAAAAAAAAAAAAAATCCCAGAAGCTTAAAATTGAGCTATAGATTTTTGAAGGGTGTTTTCATACTAAGGTGGAATATGCCTTCCTATAATACCTATTGATATTAATTCTGCCACCTTGGCCAATGAAATGTGAATATGTGGTGCGATTTACTGACTTCCCACCATCTATCAGTTGTGCTACATAAATTTGTTATCTAATTTAATTGTCCAACACAAATGCCTCTTTACCTCATTTATAATTATTTATGAATGAGGAAAACAGCATCAGCTAGTTTAATTAACTTACTCATGATCATAAAAGTGGTGATATTATATGTCTACGGTTTGAAACTAGACGATTCTAGCCTCACTGAATTCCTCTAATGCACTCTCTCCAAAGAGGAAAAATTAAAACATCTTTTCCTACATTATACCATTAAGTTAATTGAAAATCTGTCATGTCAGGCCAGATTTTTCATTTTGTCATATTAGATATACCTTAGGCTTTCTCAGAATATAGCTTCTAATCCATCATCATCCCAGTTTTCACCTGTAACCATCTTAATTTAACAATTTTCTTTTCTTCTTTATTTTTAGCCCCTGAAAATAGCTACAATAATCCATTATATATATATATATATATATATATATGAATTATTTCTTCTTGCTTTTGACAGTGTTTTAAACAATGGCATGAGTTTTTAACTTATACTAAAATTGTAGTAAATAATCACTGCATTTACCCACCTTCAAATCTCTAAGTTACTTGCTGTCAAGCCCTGCCTCCTAGGTTTTCTATATTCTCTCCTTAGAAAATGCAATTTTATGGTTAATACAAGATTCTGCTTTAACACTGCTGCATTTTATTTTACAGATTATAGCTCCACTTTTAGCCTGTTAAAATAGTGTGACCCTTGATTCTGTTGGTGTATTAATTCTCTACCCCGACCCTCACTTTCTGTTAAAATCTACACTTGAGATTCAAACAAATATCACAAGACCCAGGTTATTCATTCACATTTGTTAAACATTAATTAACTTTTACTAATAAATATACAATAGTAGAAAACAGAAAGAACACACAGGCACTGCCATGCAGGATCTTCTATGAAGTTATAACAAGACAGCTATGGTAGACAATTTCTCCTTACATTTTAGGACTAAGCAATAGAACAGTCACCAGTGAAAACCAATCAAATACAAGGAAAAAAAAGTCAGCATATAATTCATTACAGCCTAACTGACTTCTACCTCAGAATTTCTCAAAACTGATACTTCAGGTGAGTTCATCTGAAGTTTCTACTCTTAGTAAGCATAACATCTACAAGATTATAACATCAAAGTTACTCACAAAAGAAAAAAATGAGTATATAAACATTTCTTCAACCCACTAATATTTCATAAATGGTTAAAAAGATTATTGAATGAGATGAATTTTTCAGGATCAATGTTTGACAGATTTCTATTACCAAGATTTTAGGCTACTTCTTTTCAATTACTTTTATTCTCTTAACTCCTGCTGACTAGACTTCTTACCTCTAACAAGTGTATTCAGCCAACTATAATTCTACTGTATATGGAATGTGTTAGTATAGAACTTGGCCTGCAGACATGATAAATATGAAAATGGAAACTTCTGAATTTTTATGTGATACCCAGTAGTATCTTAGTAATTAGCTTTGACTAAACATTAAAGATGAGGACATTTCCAGCTGTTGGTTCCCACTTTACAAATATAAGAAGTACATTCACCTGTCTGGAAGGTCTGTTTCATTCTAGATCAATGCCATTATTCAACTATAATCGTCTAATGCACTTTATTTGGCAGGCCCTAGACATTTGTTTATCCAAGCTTGTTGAGTAATTACGTTGGAGTTCATTAGCGTGATCAAATACCAACTCCCGGCATGCAGAAAAATTTGAATCTACGTACACCTGTTTTCACTTGGCAAGTTGTTCTGATTGAAAAACTGCCCTTCAAA
This sequence comes from Neophocaena asiaeorientalis asiaeorientalis, assembly GCF_003031525.2. Lineage (NCBI taxonomy): Eukaryota > Metazoa > Chordata > Mammalia > Artiodactyla > Phocoenidae > Neophocaena > Neophocaena asiaeorientalis. Next base: position 731,942 of record NW_020175832.1, on the reverse strand, counting down.
ACTAAAAGCAATAGCTTATTTTCATGGCATTGAACCGAATGATTTCTAGAATGAAGTGACCTGAAGTGATGGTCTATCCTAGCTGAAAGTTTTTGAGAGATGTCAGAGTTTTTTGTTGTTATTGATTTAGGAGTGCTGTCTATCACTACCTGTGATGTTGAACCAAGGAGTATTTGTGAAAAGACAGAAATCTCTAAAGGACCTGGCCTTAGAAAAATCATTAAGATTCAGGCTCTAAAGCTAGACCAAGATTTAAATCCTTTTTTCAACAGGACTAGGGCATATCATTTTATCTGAGCTTCAGTATCTTTGCCTGAAAAGTATAGGTAGCTAATTCTACCTGACAGAGTGTTTATGAGGATTAAAATACGTCATTTACTAAGTTGTGTTTTTTTTTGCAGTACGCGGGCCTCTCCCGTTGCGGAGCACAGGCTCCTGCATCAGCAGGTGGACTGTCAACCACTGCGCCACCAGGGAAGCCCCATTTACTAAGTTTTTAACACAGTGGTTCTTCCATAATAAGTGCTCAATAATGAAGGGGAAAAACCCTCATTAATGATTATTAACTCAAAAATAGGCATACTATTCAAAATTAGACATCTCCCAAAATATAGTTTCCAAGTGATTATAACATTAAAACATTTCTTATTTTCTTGAATTTTATCTCAAAGTCACAAAGAAACTTGACATGAAAGAGACATGGACAGAAAGAAAAACCTGGGCTTGCTCCCAGGAAAAAAAAAAACCAAAAGTTAAGAGAATAGTTCTAAGAAAAACATATTTATAGTTTAATTGTCACAAGTTTACAAATCTATTATCTGCATCCATAATGTTTTGGAACATAGATCATATGTGTTGCTAAGTTACTTGAGCCTTCTACATACTACCTCTTCCCCCATGAAATATATGTTAGTTGGAAGTATTAAAGATAGAATTATAGATTTATTTATACTCTATTCATCCTTTACTCTAAAAGGATTAACAATAGCTTTAGAATTTCTGTAAAATGTAGCTAGGTGATAAAAATTTAATATAAGCTAAGTAAATAAGAAAGTTAAAAAATGAGGACAAAAGAAGAGACAAAATGGGCATGACCTAGAGCTGAAAAGGATTACTGCACAAAATACAATAAATACGTATTTATTAAAATTCCTAACATACAAAGGAAATCACCTTTAGTTTCTTGATTTATGATTTCTTGTGATTTCTTTTCCAAATGACAAAAACAAACTTGTTCCTTAGGAGAAGTACAACTATTCCTGATGCTAAGATGATTAGAAATTTCCCTTGATGTGTTTCATGGAGACGCCTCCTTATGATGTATTGCGCAATGTCCTCAATAGCTGCATGAGGGCAAACAGGGCTTCTGTTTATAAGGCTGTTTCGGCATCTTTCAATACAGGTTGATACTCTCACACTAATGTGTAATTCTGTACCAGCAATCCTATAAGCGAGCAACAGTATGAAGTTCTCTTTGCAGTGTAGACTAAGAGTAGATGTATAAAGCATGGTCTTTCAACAACTCTGTGCAAATATTATTTCTCTCTTTCAGCTGAGCTTTCCCTAGGCATTTGAAGGTGCAGTTTCTGGAGCACAAGTGCCAGATCCATTTCAATAGACAGCTGATCTGGGAATAGTGTTTTCCTACAAAAATTGAGTGGCTTTAACATACATCTTTTAAGTATCCTATTTAATTAAATTTCTATACATATACACTTTTACAAATAAGTGGTTCCTGTGTGTGTGTGTTTTCTCCCCACCAGGCTTTACGTATTTCTACAAAGGAAAGGAGTATTGGAAATTCAACAACCAGATACTCAAGGTAGAACCTGGATATCCCAGATCCATCCTCAAGGATTTTATGGGCTGTGACGGACCAACAGACAGAGATAAAGAAGGACACAGCCCACCAGATGATGTAGACATTGTCATCAAACTGGACAACACAGCCAGCACTGTGAAAGCCATAGCTATTGTCATTCCCTGCATCTTGGCCTTATGCCTCCTTGTATTGGTTTACACTGTGTTCCAGTTCAAGAGGAAAGGAACACCCCGCCACATACTGTACTGTAAACGCTCTATGCAAGAGTGGGTGTGATGTAGGGATTTTTCCTTTCTTTCTTTTCTAGGAGTTTGTGATAACTTGAGATTCAAGACAAGAGCTGTTATGCTGTTTCCTAGCTAGGAGCAGGCTTGTGGCAGCCTGATTTGGGGCTGACCTTTCAAACCCAGAGGGTTGCTGGTCCTGCACATGAATGGAAACGCACTCATGGGGAAGCTTCCATGATGCACAGTACCTGCCGTTCTTCAGTCCTTTGTCTTTTTTTGTCATTCAGTTCTAGGCCTTTCCTCTGCACGCTCAATGCCCAGTAAATTTTCAGGATTACCTAAAGAGGAAAAAGAAGAAAATATTCTTCTTAAAGGTTTCTAATATGTTTTTTTCTGATGTCTGAGCCCATTTCTGGGGGGAAAAAGCAAAATGGAAAACCCACAAATTTTTGCTTTACAGCAAGGAAAAAGAAAAGGTTAAACAAAATACCCACAATTGAACGTTCAGGAAAGTGTGAAGACCCAAAACAGCTTTGTCTCCAAAGAAGATAGTTCTCTGACTGCTATGGACAGTCTCCTATGCTTCATTTTTGTCAGGTGGGAGACCTGGAATACACATGCAGGACTTTAGACTGTTGGGACAGCCATTTTCCAACAAACAAGGGGCCAAAATATCTGCAATATTGTAACAGCCTTAATACTACATCCATTTTTCATTTTATACAGCTGTTCTCAGCTATGTTCTCAATGTTTCATCACATTTATATTCACAGCTATATTCAAATGGGACATTTTAATTGTTTTGAAGTGTTTCTAAACCCTTCCTGCCACCTTACCCCTACATCATTGTGATAATCTCCCCAAGTTGTATTAGGCCACTGCCCCAGGCCTTCCATGGGTCTGTCAGGAATATTCATTATAAGTGGAGCAAAAAGCAGTTTGTCTTTAAAGTGGTTTAAAGTGACAGTTATTTTATAAGGATATGTGACACTAGTAATACATTGGTGTAACCCTTTGAGAACTATCAAATCAGCTTTCAGAGTCTTAGGATCTGGTAAATTGTTGAACTGGGCAATGGTAAAAACAGGCACAGGTTTAAGAAGTTCAGGTTTTTAAAACAGATATCCTATAACCCCATGTAATTTTTAGTTGATTCACACTACTACATAAATGCATTTATAACAAACAGAAATGATGTTACTTGCCAAAAATTTTCTGGCAAATAAAAAGGTATTTTATTAAATATCTTGTAAGAGTGAAATTTTATTTGAACAACTGATTATAACAGCCTGTCTTTTTTGTTGTTGTTGTTAGGCACAACACACAACACAATTTCTGTTTTAAAATCCATTGCATGAAAACTCAATTTGCCGTGGAAGACGCCGTTAGCATTGCCATCTAAAGAATGAATTAAAATGATGACTCTGAGATTGCATGAATATCCTCCAGTGTATTAGCTATCTATCGCATGTCAACCATAGTTCTCAAAGGGTTAGTGTGGCTTCTGGCATTTAGCCATCCATTTGATAGCTGACAGAGCCAAGAGACCACCAAAGCATTTCATTGTTGAGTGTAATTTGTCCTAACAGCAGTATTGTCATTTTCAGGTGACCTGCAGAGCAGGGTTGTATCAATATTTTTTTCCTAGAGAAAAGTCAGCAACTGACAGACCTCTTAACTGATTTTTAGGCGCTGCTTCTTGCAGTGAAAGGCTTTACAGCCACTGGGCTGTGAACTTATTAGAGATGGTCAGAACGAATGCACCCCATGAGTCAGACATTGGCTTTGTGTGAAAGCCAGCTTTTGAGGGGATTAGCTTTTGAAACAATGAACAGCTTGCCTTGAAGTTGATTATTGATCTGTTGACTGTCATTAACAAAAACTTAAACATTATCTTCTGTGAAAATTTTCCTTGAAGAGTCCTGTTCTATGTCTTTGCCCTTTGACCTTTAACTTGCAAACTGGCACAAACAGAGGAAGTCATGTGTTGCTTCTCCATTGGAGTGTTAATTGTTCTCTAAAAACCTAGTAAGCATGAGCTGTTTCCTTAGAGTGGAGAGAGGAGTGTTGATGGTGGATCTGCAGATGGACACTTTGCTCTTTACATGCACACTTTAAAAATGCCCTATAGGTAGAAGTGACTTTTAATTTTCCTTTAATATAATTTCAAGTCTAAATTCATCATTTTAGTACAAATATAGAACTATGGGGGGAAAAAAAACTCAAAATACTTGAAAGGCCAGTGTGGCTTTTATATAAAGCAGGAATTTTATACTAGTGAAAATTTCTTACTCATTTGCTAATAATACACATTTCCAGATGATTTTAATGAGTGTAGGTATACATTCTTATTTGGAAATGGTTGGTTTGGCTGCCTTGAATTTGTGTTTATACTCAGCATAGCATGAAAATTAGAATGCCTCTCAGTTAAACTACATGTTTATGTTTTGGTTGGGGAAAATATTTTGTAATCATGGAGGGCATGTTGCAAATCCTTGCAGATTGTTATTTCTTACAACCTGAGCATAAAGTAAGGCTAAGAAAAAAGGATAGTTAAAAAAAGTAATGGCTAATGGCTTTACAGCAAAACATTATGCAATGCAGACTGTATTTTGACAAGATGATGGAGATTATATGTGTGAAGGCCAAGAAAGCAAGGGGAGAGGACAAGAATTAGCCCTGTAGCTTTATTTCAGTGCTTCCATTCTAGACAATGCTGGTATTATAAAGAGTCGCTTCTACTGAGCATGGAGCGAGAACTATATACATAAGCTCATTTATACAATGTTTGCCTGTGGGAGGGTTTAATCTTTTTAGGGCCCGATGCCAAGAAAAAAAAAATAAGACTGGAAATTGTATTTTGCTGAAGATTGAAATGAGTAACCATGTCATTTGGGGACATATGTAAATCATTGAGAAATTCCATCAACCTGCACCAAAAATTGATTTTTTTTTTCCTCTAAAATGAAAAAGAAACTAAAGAAGCAATCTTTTGCCTCTTTACTCATTTGTCACAATATCCTGATTCATCAGAAGACTATAAATATATAATGGCTAGAAAATAACGATAGCATTAAGAAGGGAGAGACTCTGTCATTATGCTTGAATTCTGGAAATGTCATAGATAAGTGTTGGGCCATATTTTCCTCAATATGAGATGAGATTTATGTGATAAGAAAAGGCATATATGGCTTCTCTGTTTATTAGAACATTTAAATTTTCAGGTTGTGAGACTACAAAAGATAAGAAAATATTAAGTACAGCATAATCACAAACATTGGGATTCTATTTGCCTATTTTATGCCAGGCACTTTGTATGGTTACTACTTCTTTTCCACTTGGGGTTTGGGGAAAAAATGTCAATCCTAATGGAATAGTGAAAGGGAGAGTGACTAATTGGTCTAGCACATAAGAACAGTGATTCAAGAACAAGGTGAATAATAAATAAAACAATATAATGTACAAGTTCAGTATCAATAGAGATATACAACATATCAAGTATTTTTCAACATTCTATCACTGATAGCATGGAAAGTTCAGACCTAGGGTTTCCTAAATTGAAATGAAAACACATTCACAATGACAAAAAATAATTCACCTTCTGTTTCATTATTTCTCATTACTTTAATATAAACATAAATGTAAACAAGGTAATGTTTCTTACATAAATTAACTATATTACAATTTTAGCCAAATATTATTTTTCTATATATTATTAACTGGACTGAATGAAGTATTAAACAGCCAATCAGTCTGTGTTCTCTATAAAGCAGTTAAGCCACATCAGATCTGTGGAAGAGGTTGTGAATTTAACTACTGACCTGTTTCAGAACCAAGTGTCTTCTGACATGGCATCAGAACAGGTGAATACAGATGCTCTTTACAATCGCAAAGGTAACGTGCATAAATTAGAGAACATTATATGATACTAGCAAAGACAACTTCTGTTATAAATCAGAGGGCAAGACTTTTCTGAATCAGATGTAATAAATTACTAAGTAATAATTTACAAAAAACAATTACTGAGTAATAAAGAATAGAGACTGATTTACTGAAACAAGCAAATGTTACTTTTACTATTCAGATTGCTTGTAATCTTTTTCTATTGACATATAATTTGTGTGTTTCATATACTAGATACTTGTTTTTATTCACTTTCTGTTGGTGATTTAAAAAACACAATGTGGTGGATGAGAACATTGCCCAGCTTCACTGGTATTTCCAATACATGGATGATGTGTATATATGAGATCCTAGGGAAACTAATATAATACTTTCCACTTCTACATATTATGCTGTTATCTCTAGTATGCTACAAATACACACTCACACTTTGTGGATCTTATAGTAGAATAAGCAATGTGGCCAAATTGACTAAATTCAGTGTGCTGAAAAGGAATGGATGTTATAATCAAATAGACTGAGTTAACCCAAAATTCATTAAAATAATCCTTTTCTTTTTAAGTTTTGGAATTATTTCCAAAAACTAATAAAGGCAGTGGCTTACTGATAGTATTGAGTCTGTGAGACTGTAACATATACTGAAACAACCTCATGGCTGGTGGTGAAATCTTTTTCAGCAAACACAGCACAGAGTTGATTGAATTTTTGATTCTCTCAAGAACACGTTCCAAAATATCAGATGTTAAACAGAACATGCCATCTAAACCAAAAATGTTAAATTCAGATAAGCCATTATAAGTAGTCATGAGTACAATCTTATGATATCACAAGGTTTCATGACAATAATACTAGAAAATCTAACCATTTCATTGTATCTCATGCACCTTCCTGATTGATTTATTGTGATCACAGTTTATAACTGTCAGAACATATGTATCTATGTTATAGAGTCTATGTTGCCTAGTAGGGAACCATAGCTACATCAGAGAAGTTATATTTAAAAAATTAGAACTTCCTAAATATCAGAAAAACTTCATAATAAAGAATGCAGCAACCAGGCATAGCACCATACAATAAATATGAATTCTAAATATTAAATTTATCATATATTATGAAAATTAAAGAAGAGGAAATATGAGTCTTTTGTAAAATATAAAACATCATATAGCACTCCTTAATACAACTGGAAAATTTACTTTAGCAAGTATAAAAATAGTAGAACAATGCAACCTCAGGCTCTTCACACTAGTGACGAGTATGTGATATATCAATGTATATAATTAGACAGTGGTCATTAGCTGTTACCCTGCATAAACACATGTGATACTCATGCATTGCCTTCTAGGCTAAAAATGTCAAAGTTAGATATTCAGTAACCTCAATTGGAAAGATCTATATAATGTTAGAATCTCCTGAGAAAAGCCATGTCCCTAGGATAGAAATTTACCTCAATAATCATGTAACACAAAGCACTTGGCAGAGTAGCAAAGCCTTAGTGTTTTAGTCTCATCTAATTGTAACCATTGTCTTTCATGTACTACTCAAATCATTTTTCATTTGTTTGCTTTGGTGTAATTTTGAAATGATTCTGATATTTTCCAGGTCAGATTAATAACATCCAATTGCAAATATCTCTTCCAACATTTTATACATATATCTACTTTGAAATTTAAACCAATAGTATATAAAGCCTAAGAATGAGCACTGATTTGACAAATTCACAGAAATTGAGTGAAAAACAGATGTGATATTGCAAAATTTTTGTCAATTTCCTGGTAGGATACTGAAGTATCAGCTTTCAATTTTTAAACACAACTGTGAGCTTATAACTGGACATGTCATGCATTATTTTTTAGAACAATGCTAATTCTTTATACTAAGTAAGGGTATAAGATCATGAGTGCTGTAATGCGACACCTCAGGCACTCATAACTAAAGCTCTTAAGGAAAATGAAGGCATAGCCAGTAACTCATGGTTAGTGCATAATAAGTATAAAAAAGTATGGGAGATAATTCTGAAGATTTATGATGATTCTATGCTTTTTCAATTTAAAGAGCAGCATGTCTTAAAATGTGTCTTATACTAACATTGGACTGGGAATAATGTTCAAGCTTGCACTCAACGAATCCTTATGTTCAAAAGCATACTGGACATGTAGGACAAACACATCATAAACTAGGATGTTTTGCTGATTCACATAACTTTGCCATGTGCTCTGCTATAGAGCTGGATTTATATGCCATTAAGAAGGAAGAAGAAAATCAATTAAATATAAATATGAAAATTGCATTATGTTAGGCCACTTAGCTTCAAAGCAAGATGTTATTAACTCTTATATAGAAAAACCAGAAGGAGAAAATGGTGAACATGAATGAAATGATTAACTCTTTGATTTACAAAGACATTTCTTGAGTATCTTATCCACTTGTTTTTATCCATGAACAAATATCACTCACAATATAAACATTTCTATAGCACTTGGTCTGTAGCTAGATTGGATCCCAGGAGAAATATTTTTGGACACAGGCCTTTTTATACATGCCTCATACATGATGAAGCTTCAGTGAGATGTGACTGCATGTTATGATGCTTTTTCCTAGGATAGGACATGGTGCTGCTTGTACTTGCCATCTTTATTTGAATGTTTGTTTCTACGTTGGCCTGCCTTGCCAAGATATAGATGAATAAAGCCTGGTGTGAGCTGTCCATTTGACAAGTTACTAGAACACATTTCATTTGCTCTTATGTAATGCCAATTTGATCTTGTTCTGACTCTATATACTGACAACCCAGTTACAAAGGTAAAATATACTCTACTTGAATGAATGATTCAATCCTTAAATCAATGTCATAGTTTTGCTACCACTGAAATATCAAAGAGGCCACATTTTTACTATCTTCTCACAGCTCTTTAGTATATACTATTGCCTGTGTAAAATTAGATTTTTAGTTCTTTTTGTCACTTCTTTTGTATCTGAAGTGGAATCCATTATTCCTTTATATATTCATGAATGCAAAATTTCACAATTCAGTTACTTTTTTATTTCCAAACAAACATTATTTCCAAACAAGTATGCTCTGTGTGCCTTATTTTTCTCTTCCTTCAGTTCTGAAATTATTTGTTTGTGTTCTGTTTGTCACCCCTAAATACAGGTGGTTGGGAGGGATATATTATTTTGTGTTGTTCTGTGCAGTCTGTGCCTATATTTGCATTCCTTTCGATTTCTACCTAGCCCCCACCTTCTTTTTTTACAGATTTGCTTTTCCCTTCCCTTTGTGAAAACCAGAATTGAATATCGTATGCGGTATCCTGAAAATATGTTTGTCCCTCAGTTTTTTCCTTAACAAGTTTCATGCAAAGATTTAGTTCCAATAAATTTCACACACCTCCCAATCTCTTGCATTGGATTCTAACTTTTCTAGAGCTATTCCCCTGAGAAAAGTGAAATGCTGAGTATGAAGGCTGTTGTCTATTGATAAGCCAGCTAAGGAAGTTTGCTTTTGGTGAATGTATCTTAAATAATTATACTGGAAAGTAAATACCATAATACAGTGTTTCGTTTAAGGTACATCAGGAGTACATGAATGCCTAAAACCTCAATTCTTTGGTCTATTTCCCTTTATGTGTAAATTACATATATATTAAAAAGAATGAGAGAATAAGAGATTAAGCGGTGTTATAGTGGCAGCTTTTTGCTGTCTTTGTTTTGACTGCATCAGCATTTCTATTGTGGACCTCTATTTTCAGGGGTTTTAGAGACTCACCAGTAAAAATTTGCTTCAGGCTTAAAAGTCTTGAAATATTTTTTTTAGATATATAATTTTAAACCAATATATCTTGTTTTTATATTATAGGACGGAAATAACTGGAGTTTACTAGTTCAATTTTTTGCTAATATAACTTTTAATGAGCTTAATTTTTTAATAAAACAAAATCTAAACAGTCCATAGTCTACTAATGGTTTTTTAAAAGAACCACTAATTGACATAGAGAAAATTGCCTGCTTTGTCAGTGTAGCAACCTATCTTCAAGATATTTAAAACTTGTAACCTATATTAAGATTATATTGATTCTAACAGTGGATCAGTATGATAATGAATGCAATTTATGCCATCCATATGAGCTATCTGGTAATATAGATTTGGAAATATATAGTATATTTAGTAAATATATATGTATATATATATATTTACTAGGTAGATTAAGTGAGGTAAGCGCCCATAAATTTAGTTTGTCAAGTAAATACCATACATATTTTAAAAAATTGCACAGACGTTTATCTTTCAGAATTAGATGCAAGCAATTGCAAAGAAAAGTTGTCTCTTGAGTAAACAATACACATTTTATAGCTTCTTATGAAAATCATTTTTTCTATATTGTAGTTATGGGAAATTAAAAGGATTTAATGCATAAAATTAATGCAGACTTTATTTAAATAGCATTAAACTATGAAGCAGAGAGAAACACTAGGAAATGAAATATTTAGGCTGTTATCTTTTGGTTTAAGACAATACTTTACCTTTATTTTCATTCCCATTGATATTTTCAGTTATGCAGAGAATATTAAATTCTAACTTTAAGTGTCTGGATTGTTCACGTTACACTCAACACTATTTCATTAAATTTTTGATAATATGTAGTCTTCTGTGTGCAAGCAAAGAACAAAATAACACATTTATTTGCTGAATGAGTTCTAAGGTTTGCAAGTTGTTAGTGATTTTTTTTGCCCACATAGGTTT
>NW_020175832.1:708260-721108 GCF_003031525.2 Neophocaena asiaeorientalis asiaeorientalis | reverse complement strand
AGAGCTTCTATTGACAAACACAAAACTTGTTTGTGTACAAATATAAAGCTAAATAAATGGTGCTAAAGTGTATTATGACTGTCAGATATAATCAGGCAAAATTTTGTGGTGCTTAAATTAATTTTTTCATTGATTTATTGATCAATGCATTGAACAGTGTTTATTATTCACAAGTTGTCCTTTATTGGTAAATCAAGGCCTCATAGCACATTGTTAAATAAAATGGTTGACTAGTCTATGTAACAGCTCACCAAGCTACTATCTCTTTAACTCCTTATAATGTTTCGTCAGTAAAGGTCAAGGGATCATAATATTAATCTCATCGCTGTAGACCATTAACATGACTGAACTTTTCCACAAAGTACTTATGTTTACAATGCTATAACCCTTTGACTGCTACGGCAACCTTTAACTACACAAATGTCACAAGCTAGAATCATCAGCATGGTTCTTGCCATGGCAATCAAAGAGTTAAGGGCTGTGCAGTGATTTGTTTTATATTTATTAATTTATATTTATTTCATTTTCATTCAAGAAGGGGATTTTGGGTGGGGCCGTTTTTTTCTGCTGTAAGTGTCTTAACCTAGGGAAGGGTTAAATGGCTTTTTATACTATTGCATCTTCTGTACTTACCATCAATTCATTGTGTTGTAATTTAAAAAAAAAAACTGTCAATAAATAAGAGAACAGAAAAATGGTTTATAGACATTGTGGTTTACTCAGTGATGATATACACACATTTATGGTGATATATAGAAGTAGGTTTTGCTATCTATGTCTTCCTAATTGATATAAAACATAAAGTACAAACTCTAAAGTAATTTAGGCCAAAATCTCCTGTGTGTGTTTGCCTGAAATAGTAAGTATATTAAAATGGCCACGTCAACTGGAGAATTGTTTAACTGCTACCTAGATGCCTATGACTGTGACTAAGGACAGAAGCAGGAAGTATTACTATATCAAATGTATTTCAGGCAAGTGCCCATGAACACAGGATATGTTAAGATTTCATTACCACTTGACAAAAATAAAAATTACATTTTGGATAAGTGAGTATAATTTATTGATTAAAGTTCTAAATTTAATCAAAGGAGTTAATATTGATATCAAAAGTCTTTGGCAGTATCCTATTTAAGGATTTTTTCCTCCTTCTTTTTCTTTAAATGATAGGACTATAGTAAAGGGTGGCCATGAATAGAGAACTGACTCACAGAGAGAAAACAAGAGTAAGGATAAACATTTTCAAACTTAATATTTTAATAAATTATTTTCTTAGAATATCAAATAGGTACATGTAACCAAGTGCTTGAACAAGTGTTTCCTAGAAAGCAAATCTAATATGTATCAATAGTTCTAAAAGATCATCTGAATTTTAAGAAGAATTAGGAAAGCATATTGGGAATAAAAGAAAATGTGTTCTCTCATGCAAAAATTAAGGTTCATCTGTGCACAAATAATTTAATATTATAAACTTTAATGCACACAGAAAAGAGGAGCTCTGAAGCAGAGTAACTAAGATAATCACAGAAATTTAATTGTCTGAAGTAATAAACAGACTAGAAGGACAGAGGACTGTTTATATTAAGTCTTTGAAATCTGCATCTAGGCTGAATCCTTGGAAATTTGGAGACCTTTCTCAAAGAGTTTAAAGAAATACTCAGATAAGAGCTGTACTTTTGGAACATGTCAGCATACAAAAACCTACAAGATTTAGTCAACTAACAATATAGTTTATCTTTATTTGTATAAGCTTTTAAATAAAAGATAGCTTTTATTTTTATAAGGCTATTAAGGATGTGTGACCATAAATATCAGGCTGAATCCAAGAATGAATCTCCCTTGTTTTTATCAGCAAAGAGAAAAAAAGCTATAACAATTAATCTCACCTAGTAGAATTGTTTTTTTTAATATCTGAATCATTAATTTATATAATATGAAAATACACTATTATATCCCTTATCTTACAATCAAAGACCAAATTAGAATAGTATATTGTTTAGAAAAATAAAAATCCAAATAGGGGTATTGAGAACCTAATAACACACCTAGCATACTATAGAAGCACAAATATAATTTATTGCAGTGAGCAGTGTTTGCATTCTTTAAACCCTTTATAAAAAGTACTGAATAGGCATAACTTCAACCCAGTTTGATACACCATCATTTCTTCAATTTAGTTACCACATGGTGTATCATTAGCTCTCCCTTCCCACTTCTTCCTCCTTCTCCTCCCCTCTGACCCCCTCCCCTTGTCTGTCTCTCTCCTTTAATTGCTCTATTCCTTGAAAGAAAAATTTATAAAGTCACTCCTTTCATATCTTCCTAACTCAATTTTTTACTTCTTATTATTTATTTGTACTTCTCACCATGCACTTGATGTAAAATTTCTTCAATGTAAATGATATATTTATTACTTAATCCACTCTTCCTAATTCTCTATCTTACTTGGCTTCTTAGCAATATTTAATATTGATAGTTACTCTGCTATTCATACTTTTCCTAGACAGCTCCTTGAGGGTGGGACCTATTTATTTCTCACCTGTCTTCCATACCCAGAGCCTGATACAGTACCAAGTTCATAGTCGGCCCTCAGTCAAATGTTGGCTTCTAGACATTAGAATTTAGAGGATTTCCCTCCACCATATCTAACTTTTTAAACTGGTTCTTTGAGCTTATATAATTCCCCCATATGTTCTTTTCTTTTCGTGCAGTGTAAAACTTAATGGAACTGACAAAGTAGGTAGAAAGATAGAAATATACTTCATCATCTATATATGCATCCACAATCCATTCATTTGTTCATTCAATGATATTGAGATCTGACTACATCCCAGGCATTTTAGGTGTCAGGGCTGAATCAGTGACTAAAAACTCATTCAGCACAATGAGCAACGAATAGTATGTCAGGTCATAGGTTTGATGAAGGAAATCAGGGTCCAGGGATAAGATGGGGATGTTTGGAACAGTAGGGTATTTCTAATCAGGTGCCATCTGAGTAGAGGTAAGAAAAATTGAGGGAGTGGGCTATGTGCACATCTGAAGGAAGAGCCAGTACAAAGGTCCAGAGGAGGAACAAGCATGGTGTGTTTAAGGAATAGTAAGGGGGCCATTGCAGCTACAGCAGAAAGAGCAAGGAGGAGAGGGGTCGATGTGTCCATGGAGGCAGTATTTGGGTCATGTCTTATGGAGCCTTAGGGGTACTGAAAGGAGCGAAGCTTTACGATGAGATGGGAAGACCCTGGAGGATTGTAAGCAAAGGACTGTAATTGGGCAAGGGTGGAAGCAGGGAGACCAATTAGGAAGGAAACCACTTCAGTCAATAACAGGCAAAGAAGATGGTGACTTGGGCCAGGATGGAAGCAATGATGATGGCAAAAAGTGGTTGCCTTAGGGATGGACTCTGCACGTCCAGCCAACAGTCCGTGGTGGAACAGCTGAGAGGTGAGAGGGAAAGAGGGAGCCAGGAAGATTGGAGTTGCTGTTTCCTGCAAATAGAACTGGTCTAGGGGGATTAGGATCCCATTTTGGACATCTTTCTGTACTGTTAGTAATGTTCTCATTCATGATGTGGTTGATGACTAGAGGGGTATAGACATATGCAAAAATTATTGATCTGCACACTTAAGATGTATGCATTTTACTCTATATAAGTTTTATCTCAAGGAAAAATTGCTGTTAAAGACTAAAAACAAAACCCCCAATATGAAGTATTTAACTATACTAATAGTTACTAATGGGTCCACAAAAAACAGAGGACTGAGAAATGAGCATTGGATTCAGCCCCTATATATAACCTCTTTTATTCTACCCTTTCATGGACCCTTATCCATAAGCATGGCTTTGGCTTTGTGGATGGGATATCTCATGAAATCCAGATTCACAATTTCCAACCCCTTGCTGGACAAATTAATCTGAATTTTTCTTTACCTTCCAAGATTCAATCTACTAAATATAAAACCCATCACCATCATTTTTCTCCCATCAAAGTAAACATACTCCATCCCGAATTATCTAATTTATTAATGGCACTAAATTTTCTTGGTTACATATCCAAGAAAGCACCAGTTGGTCTTGGACTTCTTCTTCTCCTTTTGCTTCACATGTCCCCGTTAGACATTTGCCAAGTCTATGAGTTCTACTTCTGCAGAATTACTGGCATCTGATTTTTCCTTGACATTCTTGTCCTATTTAAGGTTCATTAGTTCTTCCTTTCTCAATCTCCTTTCCTAACGCAACCTCTCTCAGACTATCTATGACAGAATGATCTTCTCAAATTAGAGTTTGAATTGTATCATTTCTCTATAAAGGCAAAGATTTTACATGAAGACCTGCCAAAATCTGTTTTTAACTTGATTTTCAAGCTTTTCACCAGTATATATTTTTATAGCTGAAACCATCCAAATACTTGCCATTCCTTACCCATAGTTTTGCTCATGCTGTTCTCTCCACTTTGAATTCCACCTTTTCCTTCTTTATCTTTCCTGACTTCACTGAAGAGATAAAACTCCACAACTTTGAAACCTCTACTATCTTTTGCATCTTGTTTTGTTTTGAATGATCCTATTGATATTGTTAATATTGTTCCCCTTTCTTTTCAGAGGTCTCTCAATTCAATAAGTTGAATGGTCATACTCATACAACTTTTTAGACAAGGCTTATAATTTTATGTGAATTTGTTTTTATTATTTCTTGTCATTATCTAAGCTCCTGAGGATTGCAGCATCTAATACTGCAGCATCTAATGCAGTGCCTTGAATGAACTCCAGAAATGTTTGTTGCACTAAATTAAATTGTATTTTTAATGCAATTGGCATTAGAGAAGCTTTATTACACTTTGTTATATATTCTCGAACACACTTTCTGAGTCTTATGAATAAAGATATTTTTAAAACTTTTGTTTACAAGATACAATATTTTAAGCAGTTGACCTTGATTCTTTCCAAGATCTTACTTTTTTCAAAGCTCTTTAAATATTTCTCATTAAATAATAAAGAAAACCTCGAATTTAGGCTAATCTTTTTTTAATATTCATCCTTTACTTCTAATAATCATCTTTTGAACCAGAGAGAATTCTTTAGCAACAGTAGCTGAGTGAAGTGGGGAGATCTGTGTTTTGGAGGTACCAGTGTATAGCCGTTATCTGATTTAAAATATTAAAAAAATCAAATTCCACTTTCTCAAATGTGTGCATAACAAGAAAGAAATTGTTATTTGCTTTTTTACTATGAATTGGTAGGGCAGATTACCTTACAAATGAGAAATCATGAAAAAAACTTTCAAATAAGAATTGTTTTGCCTATTCAGAGGGAAATGCAGTCCAAATTCTTGCTAGTATTGGGGTCTAGTATTGGGGTCTAGTATTGGGTCACTATGACAGGATGTCAATATAGTGTTCAATCTGCAAGGTAAATAAGAGATTGGTGACACAGATTCAAAAGGGAAGGAGACCAGTCAAGGACAGAAAAGAGGACATATAAATAGTTCAAGGGCAGGGAAAGACACAGGTTTTAAAAAATTATTTGTTGCTTAGAACAATTATCAGTGGGCCTTTACATTTTCAATAGCTTTCACCTTGAACTCTTTAAAGATTTTACCTGGCTTGTGATGTGTGTCTCAAAGCTACCTCGGCACCTTCAAGTCAAATGATGGCATATACTTTCACTCCCTTCAAAGCCCTACTAAAACTATAGAAAATGATTTTCTTTTCTTTTCAAAGACTTAAAGGGAGTACAAAAGAGAAGACAATAGCAACATTTGGGAAGCTGGAAGCAAGTGGGCATCTGGTAACTGACCTAACACACCCAAGGCAATCAAATTATAAATTATAAATTATAAATTTATAAACTGGCAGGAGCAATCAGAGAGCAAGCCCAAATGTATCACTAGTATGCTGAAGTCTCAGGGAGTGGAAGCAACAAGCACCTGGAAACAGGGTGAATGGAGTTGACTAAATTAAGAAGGTCTGAAAATCATTCATAGGAACCAGTTAAATGCTCTAAGTCCTGTCCAGGCCTCTCCACTTTCTCTCCCCAGCCCCAACCTCAAGGTTTATTCTGTGGAGAGGGTAAAAATGGTCTCTGAATTGGGGATTGCCAGTGTTCTGTACCAATAACAGGGGATTAAGTGAGCTTCTACATTTTAAAAACTAATACAGAGACCTCCAGACTTGCTATGTTTCACCACTGGAATATCAGCAGCCAGTTTGTGGGGAAGCTTTTGTTCTTGTTTTTGTTGTTATTTCTTTTAGGCAAGAAAATGGAACACTTTTCTTTGATGAATCTGATCAATCCAAGAAGACAATAAAATCTGTAATCAGGGTTTTCCCAACAAAAGGAGAGCAAGATTATTTTTAATAAAGCTCATACTGACAAGTCCCAGCCATGCAGGCAGTGTTTTCCATCAGCATTTCCCACCCCACCCCACCCCACCCCCGTTAAACAGGATCAGAAAACCAGGGATTTCTAGGTATCTAAAGAAAGGTTAAAACAGAAAGCTAGTGACCGAAACAAACAAACAAAATTAATAATAAGGAAGGAAACAGTTTATCAGGGAGAAAATAAAACCTTAATAAAACATCTTTTTTATCAGAAGAAAAAGTTGTTTTAATCTTTTGTTTGATAATTAAAAACTCAATAGATTGGAAGGCAAAGTTAAGTCTTTTCAAGAATACAACAAAATGAGAAAGATATGAAAAAATTACTGGGGCAAAATATTAGAAAATTAGAGAACACAGCCACAAGTCTAGAAACTACAATATTCATAAAATTGTAATTCCAGGAAAAAAACAAAAGAGAGAGAGGAAAAAAACAAAGGAGAGAAATTATTATCATCATAAAATTCAGTAAAATTACCCAGAATTTAGAGACGTGGGTTTTCACACTGAATGTGCCTAGAGATGTCCTGTATAATGGATAAAAATAGCTATACAAAAAGGCATATCACTGTGAAAATTCAGAGCACAGGGGACAAAGAAAACACTCTACAAGCTTTCAGAGGCAAGGTGGAAAATTACAAAGCACAAAGAATTAGAATGGCCTCAGATTTTTCTAAAGTAACACAGAAAACTTGAAGATCATAGCGTAATGTCTTCAAAATACAGCATAAAATATTTCAATATAGAATTCTATATATAAGCAAATATTAATTAAATGTTGAGTAAAATAGGGATAGGCAAAGTCTCAAAAAAATTTCTTCCCATGTTCCATTTCTCAGCTAGAGGATATGCTCCACTCAATTATGAGAAATTCAAGAAAGAGACACTGAATTCAGAAAAACAGGAGTTCCAAGTAAAGGAAGAAAAAAGTAAAGGGATTATCCAAAACAATGGTGATGGGCATTTTCAAGATTACAAAAGTGCACCAGGAATAAAAGACAAGGCGTTCAGAATGGAGCAGCAAGACCAAGAGACTAGCACGGTAAAGACTTTCATCCTCATGAATTTTGTTGCTGTGCCAGGCTTTTTAACCTATGAATCTAAAGTGGGATGTGCTCCATCAAAACAAGAAAATAAATGAAGAATACCTACATGTAAGATCTGAGGAACAGAGATTCTCTTTCTTGAGAAAGTCAAAGAAATTTCCTACAATAACAGCAAAGATAAATCCTAGGATAACAGGCCTAAAGAGCAGCTGATCCAAACTGAAAGAGAATGGATGACTCTAGTAGGTATATACATTGGGTAGGAGTATAACTACACACACACACATATATATATATATGTAGTTATATTCACATGAAAGCACAAAGTGAAACCAATAGATTGCTTGATGTGATTAACCTTGTGGAAAATTGTACCTAGAGGTTTTTGGAAGGTGTAGGGAGAATTAGCAATAGATAAAATAAAGATGAAACAAGTGTAAAAACAAGGCAATTAATTTAAGAAACATTTTTTAATTATTAAAAAGGTCCCATTCAGTGCTCAGTTCTGAATAGTTATAGGCATAATAATGTAAAAATTGATTTTTTTCTTTAACCAAAAATTGTAATAAAGTATATTTAGAGGATAGGGGAAGGGAAGCAGAGATGACATAGGAAGACAGCTTAATCTTTAACATAGCAGGAAATCAAGAGATAATGTCTAAAATTGATGGATTTAAAGATAAAAGTACATGTATATTACTTAGAAATACTGAAGTATTCAATTCCAGGAATAAAAACAATCACCCAAAAATACCAGAAGAGGTTCTGGAGAGGACTATGAGAATGGGGGATAGGGCTTGAAATGGTTATATTTTGTTATAGTATTATTTTAGCATTTTATGATATTTTAAATGATGTAACTATATTAATTTGATATAGAAAGTTTACATTAAAGCACAAAAAGAAAATCTATGGTCAGCTTGTTCACAAGTTTCTTCAACATAGGGATGCTTTGACCATAACTCCACATGCTTTGCCTCTGCCACTGGACAATAATCATATTCATTAGGGACCACTGTTTTTCTTTTCATCCACTTTCCAACATATCCCTCCTTTGTCTTTGATCCCCATTACATTCTCCACACTTCTTTTTCAGTCTTTGTAGTCCCTCACTTGGCAGAGAGAAAGGGGAGTCATGAAAATCTTGGCAACTGATTTTCAAGGACACTTGACCCTTGCCTTAGGGAGATAATTGGTCAAGTGTTTTTGGATGATGACAACTTAGGAAAGATATGTCATTCAGCTTTTTTAAGTTTGAGAAATGTTCTTCAAAGGAAAGGTCACTGGGGAAAGCAATAGTCAGTAATATTAAATTGGAACAGGATGTCAACCAACTCTAGGTCATCTGCCCTACCAGAAAGTGAGAATCCTCAAGAAGTAGGTATGATTTAAGATCTGACAGAGAAATCTTTGTGTATTATAGAAATACTTGTAATATTAACGCTATATGCCAATTTAGTGGTGTTACAGTGAAATTATAAATTATTATTTCTGAAAAAAATGATTATCGATTCCTTTGTTCTTTTGATATTAATTGAATCTCTGTTACATTTTAAATATTAGCTAGGGTAAGGGATAGGATGTGCAAACTGAAGTAGCAGAGTCAAATTTGCTTAAATTATTATACCTCATTGTAATTAATATATAACATTATATAAGATGCATAACACAATGTAACATAACATTAAAAAATGATATATAATGTGAGAAATAATATATTATAATATTAGAGGTACAACCAGATCATGAGAGAATCCAGACGCTAACTCTATTTAGGATTTTCAGGGAAGATTTTATAAAGAATGTAATGCATTTTTTTTTTTTAAAGTGGAAGGTTAACTGGTAAACATCAGGAAAGTAGCATTTTAGGCCAAAGGTACAGCTTATAAAAAGACATATAAGTGTGACAGAGGACAGCATAATTTAAGAAAATGAGTTATTCTTCAACCAAAGCCCAATGTACAGGAAGGAGAGCTGTGAATGACAAGTTCAAAAATATTGGCAAGGGCTAGATCATGAAGGGATTTGATTCCTCTAAACTTTTATTGCTCAGCCCACCTGGTCATTCTGAAACTACTCTTTACCATTTTAAGGCTTATTTATTTTTTTTTTTTGATAAACTCAGGTGGAGTTTTTTTTTTTTTTAATTCTATTTTTTTAAACTGAAACAGTAAAGTCAGCCATTTCTTCCACTCCCCCCAGCCCCTCGTCTCTTGCAACCACCAATCTGTTCTCTATATCTATAAGCTTGTTTCCTGTGTTTCATTTTTTGTTTTTGTTTTAGATTCCATGTAATATAAGAGAGATCACAGGATAATTATCTTTCTCTGCCTAATTTCACTTAGCATAATGCTCTCAAGGTCCATCCATTTTGTCCCAAACGGCAAGAGTTTATTCTTTTTCATGGCTGATTAACATTTCTTTATCCATTTTTCAACAATAGACACCTAGGTTTTATCTATATCTTGTAAATACTGCTGCAATGAACATGAAAATGCATATATCATTTAAAATTAGTGTCTTCATTTTCTTCAGATAAACATTCAGAAGTGGAATTGCTGGGTCAAACAGTAGTTCTGTTTTTAATTTGCTGAGGAAGCTTCATACTGTTTTCCATTGTATTTGTACCAATTTACATTCAACCAACAGTGCATGAGAGGGCTCTCTTTTCTCCAAATCCTTGACAGCACTTGTGATTTCTTGTCTCCTTGATAAAGCTATTCTAACAGGAGTGAGGTGATATCTCACTGTAATTTTGATTTGCATTTCCCTGATATTAATGATGTTAAGCATTGTTTCATATGTCTGTTGGCCATTCTTATGCCTTCCTTGGAAAAACATCTATTCAGATCTGCCATTTTTTTAATTGGACTTTTTTCTTTTTTTGCTATTGAGTCATTTGAATTCTTTGTATATTTTTGATATTAGCCTGATATCAAATATATCATTTGCAATCACTTTCTCTCTTTCAACAGATTGTCTTTTCATCTTTCTGATGGTTTCCTTTCCTGTGCAGAAGACTTTTAGTTTGATATAGTCCCACTTGCTTGTTTTTCTTTCGTTGTTTTTTCTTTTGGTATCAAATTCCAAAATTCATCACCAAGACCTATGTCAAGAACTTTACCAGCTCTGCTTTATTCTAGAAATTTTATGGTTTCAGATCTTACATTCAAGTTTTTAATTCATTTTGAGGTAATTTTTGTGTACGGTGTAAGATAGTGGTCACATTTCATTCTTTAGCAAGCAACTGTCCAATTTTCCCAACACCATTTATTGAAAAGACTGCCTTTCCCCCATTGTATATTCTTTGTCATATTAATTGACCATACACACATGGATTTATTTCGTGGATCCATTCTGTTCCATTGACCTACATGTCTGTTTTTATGTCATATCATAAGTGTTCTGATTATTATAGCTTGGTAATATAGTTTGAAATCTGGAAGCATGAGGCCTCCAGCTTTGTTTTAATTTTCTCAAGATTGTGTTAGCTATTTGGGGACCTTTTCAGTCCCACACTAATTGTGGGATTGTTTGTTCTATTTCTGTAAAAATCCCCAATAGGGATTGCATTGAATTCATATATTGCTTTAGGTAGTATGGTCATTTTAACAATATTAATCCTTCCAATCCATGAGCACAGAATATTTATTTACTTGTACCATCTTCAATTTCTTTCAACAATGTTTTATGGCTTTTAGAGTGCAAATCTTTAACCATCTTGTTTAAATTTATTCCTAGGTATTTTATTCTTTTTGATGTATTTGTAAATAGAATGTTCTTAAACACTTTCTGATAGTTCATTATTAGTGTAAAGAAACACAATAGATTTTTGCATATTAACTTTGTATCATGCAACTTGACTGAATTTGTATATAAGTTTTAAGTCTTTTGATGGAGTCTTTAGGATTTTCTATATACAATATCTTGCCACCTGCAAATAGTGACAGTTTTACTACTACCTTTCTGATTTGGAAGCCTTTTCTTTCTTCCTTCCTTCCTTTTCTTCCTTTCTTTTCTCCCTCCCTTCCTCCCTCCCTCCTTCCTTTCCTTCCTTCCTTCCTTCCTTTCTTCCTTCCTTCCTTCCTTCTTTCCTTCCTTCCTTTCCCCTTCCTTTTCCTTTCTCTCTCTCTTTCTTCCTTTCTTTCTTTATACTGTTTTTTCCCCTAATTGCTCTGACTATGCCTTCCAATACTTTGTTGAATAAAAGTTGTTAGTGTGCACCATCCTTATCTTTTTCCTGGTCTAAAAGGAAAAGCTTTCAACTTTTCACCATTGAGAATGACATTAGCTGTGGGCTTGTCATATATAGCCTTTATTATGTTGAGTTATAGTCCCTCTATACCTGCTTTGTTAAGAGTTTTTATCATAGATCACTGTTGAATTTTGTCAGATGCTTTTTTCTATATCTATTGAAGTCATCTTATGATTTTTATCCTTCATTTTATTTAACATGGTGTATCACATTGACTGAATTGTGGATGTTGAACTACCTTTGCATCCCTGGAATAAATCCCACTTGATCATTGTGTATGAGCTTTTTTAAATATATTACTGAGTTCAGTTTGCTAATATTTTGTTGAGGATTTGTGCATTTATGTTCATCTGGGATATTAGCCTGTAGTTTCCTTTTTTTTGTGGCATCCTTGTTTGGTTTTGTTATCAGGGTAATGCTGACCTCATAAAAGGTGTTTGGAAGGACTCCTTTCCTCTTCTGTTCTTTTTTTTTTGAAGGGTTTGAGAATTGGTATTAATTCTTCTTTGAATATTTATTAGAAACCTCCCATGAAACTGTTTGGTCCTGGACTTTTCTTTGTTGGGAGGTTTTTGATTACTGATTCAATCTTCTTGTTTGTAATTGGTCTGTTCAGATTTTCTATTTCATCATGATTCAGGCTTCGTAGACTGTGTTTTTAGGAGTTTATCCATTTCTTTTAGATTCTCCAAGTTGTTGATGTATAACTGTTCATACCAGTTTCTTTTGGTCCTTTGTATTTATGTGGTATCAATTGTAATATCTTCTCTTTCCTTGCTGACTTTAGTTGTGTCCTCTGTTTTTCTTGGTGAATCTAAAGGTTTGCCAATTTCATTTATCTTTTCAAAGAATCAGCTCTTAGTTTCATTGATCTTTTCTATTGTCTTTTTAGTCTCCATTTCAGTCGCTTCTACTCTAATGTTTTTTATTTCCTTCTTTCTTAAACTTTGGGCTCTGTTAGTTTTTCTTTTTATTTTTCCTTGAGTAATAAAGTCATGTTGTTTATTTGAGACTTTTCTTGTTTCTTGAGGTAGGCATTTATCACTATGAACTTCCCACTTAGAACTACTTTTGCTGCATCCTATAAATTTTGGTATGCTATATTTCCATTTGTCTCAAGGTTTTTTTTTTTTTTTTTTTTTTTTTTTTTTTGGGTATGTGGGGCTTCCCCCTC
>NW_020175832.1:693398-708200 GCF_003031525.2 Neophocaena asiaeorientalis asiaeorientalis | reverse complement strand
TATTTTTCTCAGGGTTTTTTTTTTTTTTTTTTTTTTTTTTTTTGTGGTACATGGGCCTCTCCCTGCTGTGGCCTCTCCCATTGTGGAGCACAGGCTCCAGACGCACAGGCCCAGCGGCCATGGCTCATGGGCCCAGCTGCTCCGCAGCATGTGGGATCCTCCCAGACCAGGGCACAAACTCATGTCCCCTGCATTGGCAGATGGACTCTCAACCACTGCACCATCAGGGAAGCCCTCAAGGTATTTTTTGATCTCTCTTTTAATTTTTTAAATCCATTGATGATTCTGTAGCATGTTGTAAATCTCCAGATATTTGTGAATTTTTCAGTTTTCTTAATGTAATTAATTTCTAATTTCATACCTTTGTTGTCAGAAAAAATGTGTGATATGATTTCATTTCTCATAGATTTATTAAGACTTGTCTTGTGGCCTAACATATGATCTATCTTGGAAAATGTTGCCTGTGAACTTGAGAAGAATGTGTATTCTGTTCATTTTGAATAGAACGTTTTGTAAATGTCTGTTAAATTCATCTGTTCTAGCATGTTGTATAAGGCCAATGTTTCCTTACTGATTTTTTCTGGTCTGGATGATCTATACACTGATGTAAGTGGTGTATTAAAGTCCATTACTATTATTGTACTGCTGTCTATTTCTCAGGAGTTGTTTGTTTGGTCATGCAATTAAGACTCCCAACTGAATTGGTTTTGGGCAGTAGAAGCTTAGGAGAGTAGGAGGACTAAGAATAGGAATGATCTTTCCTGGTTAGGCAATGAATGGTGAAAATTTGTCTATTTTAAAGGTGGTTTATATTTAATAGCTAATGGCACAAAGGAGCCAAAAATAAGACAATTAAATTATCACCTTCACTACTTGGAATAAGGTAAAATCGAAGGAAGGCTTTAAAGGGCCCAGTTGTTACTGCTACATATCTTTAAGAAAGACATGGGAATATCAAAAAAATATGGGCTGCAGGCATTATTTTTAATAGTATGTGAAAGCTTAAAGGAAAAACTTAAATGAATATTTTATTGTCTTAGGCATTTACTGAAAATTTAGGACTTTCTAAGAATTTCTTAACTTTTGCAACCTCAGCAAGCTTGAAACAAAACCCTCATTTGATCCAGTGTGTTGCCAAATTTCAATGTCCATTAAGGCACTGTCTCATTAGGCCTCTTACATTAAATATAGGGTTTGAGTTGGGAAAGAATAGAACTACAGTCATTAAAATGAGAGGAATTATAGGATTCAAAGTACTCTAAAATTTCCAATTAATTGTGAGCTGAAGTATCACTTTTCCCCCAAACTAATGAGACTGTTTCCACTTTGCTTGAAGACCCCATGGTAACTTCTTCAATGGAGTTATCTTGCAAGAGAGAAGTTAATAAAATTCTTGCCTCATTCTTAACTCATTTAATTGTCTCCAGATATAAAAGCTAGAGTCATATTTCAACATGCCCTGAGGAGGAATTAATTAAAATGTCAAATATTGGAGAAAACAGCTTACATACCAAAATTTAGCTACTTTATGTCATCCATGTTCTGGGAAATATGTAGGAGGAAGGTTTCTGAAGTTACTAGGCCAGAAAGGGAATAATATATTTCTTAATTGGACAAGTTTACCAGTAGGCTTTAATTACTAGAGATTCTGCAGCAAATGAGCTAGATGAAACAGCAGGGAATATTGTAAAACTGGAATCAACATTGGTTCACATAAATTGAAGATGATATGCCAAATATTCCTTGATATAATAAAGAAGAAGGATACAAAAACTTAGTGAGAGGGAATGTTGGAGTGAATATATCACATGTAACTCACTCAGCTATATCCAACCAGATTCCCAGATGAGGTCCCAGAAGGCAGTCCATGTGATGCAGAGAGAAGCACCATTTATTTTGAAAGAATACTTTAGTAGTTTTTCTCTGTTAACAGGGATGCTAGTGAGAGAAACTACAGATGAAAAGGGCTTACTATTTCAATAAGAATTATATTAATATTTCAATGTTAGACTCCAAGAATCCAAAAGTCTAAGTAACAATAATTGACCACTAGAGGCAAAGAGTGTGTGGTTACCATTACAATTAGTGTATCTTTGGAAGTAACTACTTAATCATAAAAGCCCCTGAGACCAAAATAGAAGAGCATCCCACAAGATCCTATCTAAATTGCAGAACTGATAAAAATAATAAATCGAGTGAACAGAGGCCTGACTCAAGCCAGCTCATAAGAGAGTTAGAGCCTTGTCAGTTGACCTGAATCAGATCTCAGACCTGAATCAGTTCATAGACTCAGCATCCACTGAAATAAAAAAGAAACATCTAGTTACATCTGAGGAAGACCTTTCAATATTTTCACAGTTGTGACAGTGAATCTTTCCTCTAATCTTCCCTGAAAGTATTTGTGGCCATTGCCAGGGTAATTATGTTCCAGGGTAAGGTAATTAGCCACTTTTTTAGAGATTTTAAACAAAATTTTTATTTGAATATAGTGAATTTAAAATGTTGCATTAGTTTCTGCTGTACAGCAAAGTTAATCAGTTATACATATACATATATACACTCTTTTTTAGATTCTCTTCCCATATATGTCATTAAAGAGTACTGAAAAGAGTTCCCTGTGTTATACAGTAGGTCCTTTTATTCGTTATCTACTTTATATATAGTATATGTAAATCCCAATCTCCCAAATTATCTATCCCCCTCCTTCCCTCTCTGCAAACGTAATTTTGTTTTCTACATCTGTGACTCTATTTCTCTTTGGTAAAGAAGTTCATTTGTGACATTTTTTAGATTCCACATATAAGTGATATCATATGATATTTGTCTTTCTCTGTCTGACATATTTCACTCAGTATAACAATCTCTACATCCATCCATGTTGCTGCAATTGACATTATTTTATTCTTTTTTATGGCTAATATTCCACAGTATATATGTACCACATCTTCTTTATCCATCCTATGTCAATGGACATTTAGGGTGCCTCTATGTCTTGGCTATTGTAAATAGAGTTGCAATGAATATTGTGGTGCAAGTATCTTTTCAAGTTATCATTTTCTCCACATATATGCCCAGGACTGGGATTGCTGGGCCATATGGTAGTTCTATTTTTAGATTTTTATGGAACCTCCATACTGTTCTCCATAATGGCTGTACAAATTTACATTCCCAACAGTGTAGGAAGGTTCCCTTTTCTTCACACCCTTTCCAGCATTTATTATTTGTAGAGTTTTTGATGATGGCCAATCTGACCAGTGTGAGGTGATATCTCATTATAGTTTTGACTTGCATTTCTCTAATAATTAGTGATGTTGAGCATGTTTTCATGTGCTTTTTGGCCATCCATATGGCTTCTTTGGAGAACTGTCTATTTAGATCTTCTGCCCATTTTAGATTGGATTGTTTATTTTTTTCATATTGAGCTGCATGAGCTGTTTCTATATTTTGGAGATTAATCCCTTGTCAGCCACTTCACCTGCAAATATTTTCTCCCATTCTGTGAGTTGTCTTTCAGTCTTGTTTATGGTTTCCTTTGCTGTGCAAAAGATTTTAAGTTTAATTAGATCACATTTGTTTATTTTCTTTTTTATTTTCATTACTCTAGAAGGTGGATCAAAAATGGTCTTGCTGTGATTTATGTCAGAGAGTGTTCTGCCTATGTTTTCCTCTAAGAGTTTTATAGTGTCTGACTTTACATTTAGAGCTTTAATTCATTTTGAGTTTATTTTTGTGTCTGATGTTAGGTAGTGTTCTAATTTCTTTCTTTTACATGTAGCTGTCCAGTTTTTGCAGCACCACTTACTGAAGAGACTGTCTTTTCTCCATTGTATATTCTTGCCTCCTTTATCATAGATTAGGTGGCCATAGGTGCATGGTTTAATCTCTGGACTTTCTATCCTGTACCATTGATCTATATTTCTGTTTTTGTGCCAGTACCATACTGTCTTGATTACTGTAGCTTTGTAGTATAGTCTGAAGTGAGGCAGTCTGATTCCTCCAGCTCCATTTTTCTTTCTCAAGATTGCTTTGGCTATTTGGGGTCTTTTATTATTCCATACAAAGCGTGATTTTTTTTTGTTGTTGTTCGAATTCTGTGAAAAATGACATTGGTAATTTTATAGGAATTGCATTGAATGTGTAGATTGCTTTGGGTAGTATAGTCATTTTGACAGTATTGATTCTTCCAGACCAAGAACATGGTATATCTCTCCCTCTGTTTGTGTCATACTTGATTTCTTTCAACAATAACATAATTTTCTGCATACAGGTCTCTTGTCTCCTTGAGTAGGTTTAACCCTAGGTATTTTATTCTTTTTGTTGCATTGGTAAATGGGAGTGTTTCCTTAATTGCTCTTTCAGATTTTTCATCATTAGTGTATATGAATGCAAGAGGTTTCTGTGTCTTAATTTTGTAATCTGCAAGTTTACCAAATTCATGGATGAGCTCGGTAGTGTTCTGGTAGCATTTCTGGTACTTCTTATTTGCCAGTTTGTATTCCTTTTATTTACTTTTCTCCTCTGATTGCCATGGCTAGGACTTCTAAAACTGTGTTGAATAGAAGTGGCAAGAGTGGACATCCTTGTTACCGATCTTAGAGGAAATGCTTTCAGTTTTTCACCATTGAGAATAATGTTTGCTGTGTGTTTGTCATATATGGCCTTTATTAAGTTCTCGTAGGTCCCCTCTATGCCCACATTCTGGAGAGTTTTTATCATAAATGGGTGTTGAATTTTGTCAAAAATTTTTCTGAATCTATTGAGATGATCATATGCTTTTATTCCTCAGTTTGTTCATGTGGTGTATCACACTGATTGATTTGCAAATATTGAAAACTTCTTGAATCCCTGGAATAAATCTCACTTGATCATGGTGTATGATCCTTTTAATGTGTTGTTGGATTTGGTTTGCTAGTATTTTGATGAGTATTTTTGTGTCTATGTTCATCAGTGATATTGGCCTGTAACTTTCTTTTATTGTGATATCTTTGTCTGATTTTGGTAGCAGGGTGATGGTAGCCTCATAGAATGAGCTTGGGAGTGCCCCTTTGTCTACAATTTTTTGGAAGAGTTTGAGAAGGGTAGGTGTTAGCTCTTCTCTAAATGTTTGATAGGATTTGCCTGTGGAGCCATCTGGTCCTGAACTTTTGTTTATTGGAAGAATTTTAATCACAGTTTCAATTTCAGTACTTGTGATTAGTGTGTTCATATTTTCTATTTCTTCCTGGTTCAACCTTGGAAGGTTGTGCCTTTCTAAGGGTTTGTACATTTCCTCGAAGTTGTCCATTTCATTGGCATATAGTTGCTTGTAGTAGTCTCATGATCCTTTGTATTTCTGTGGTTTCAGTTTGTAACTGCTCCTTTTTCATTTCCAATTTTATTGATTTGAGTCCTCTCCCTCTTTTTCTTGTTGAGTCTGGCTAAATGTTTATTAATTTAGTTTATCTTCCCAAGTTTCACTGATCTTTGCTATTGTTTTCTTCATCTGTATTTCATTAATTTCTGCTCTTATTTTTATGATTTCTTTCCTTCTACTCACTTTGAATTTTATTTGTTCTTCTTTCTCTAGTTGCTTTAGGTGTAGGGTTAGGTGATTTATTTGATATTTTTCTTGTTTCCTGAGGTAAGATTGTATTGCTGGAAACTTCCCTCTTAGATCTGCTTTTGCTTTGTCCCATAGGCTTTGAATCATCATGTTTTCAATTTCATTAGTCTCTAGGTATTTTTTGCTTTCCTCTTTGATTTCTTCAGTGACCCATTGGTTGTTTACTAACATACTGTTGAGTCTCCATGTATGTCTGATTTTTACAGATTTTTTTCCTCTAATTGATTTCTCATCTCATAGTGTTGTGGTCGAAAAAGATGTTTGTTATGGTTTCAATTTATCAACTCTGGTTTTGTGTTACTTTCAGTCTACATAAAGGTATTTAAACTATCTGTCTGCATAACATAAACACCTGTAGAATTTCATAAATGCTGAATCTTATTTCTCATAACTGATATATTAAACAAATTATTCATCTACAATTATATCACAGTTGGTAGGAACTCAGAAAGTCTAATGTATCTGAGTAGGCTATCTCTAGAGTTTTCATTAAGTCTAAATTTAATGATAAGGCTACAGCCACATTTTACAATGAGAATCGTAAGAAAGGATGTAACATTATTTTGAATGTTGTAGAGGTGTAGTAAGAGTTGTATTAGAATAAAAAATTGTGGGCGGACAGGGGAAGATGGCGGAAGAGTAAGACGTGGAGATCGCCTTCCTCCTCACGGATACACCAGAAATACATCTACACGTGGAACAACTCCTACAGAACACCTACTGAAGGCTGGCAGAGGACCTCAGAGCTCCCAAAAGGCAAGAAACTCCCCACGTACCTGGGTAGGGCAAAAGAAAAAAGAAGGGACAGAGACAAAAGAATAAGGACGGCACCTGCACCAGTGGGAGGGAGCTGTGAAGGAGGAAAAGTTTCCACACGCTGGGAAGCCCCTCCGCGGGCAGACTAATAAAGATGTTAAAAAAAAAAAAAAAAAGAGTAAAAAATTGTTAAAGTGTCTAAAAAAAAAGAAAAGATGTTTGATATGATTTCAATTTTCTTAAATTTACTGAGGATTGATTTGTGAGCCAAGATGTGATCTATCCTAGAAAATGTTCCATGTTCACTTGAGAAGAAAGTGTTTTCTGCTGCTTTCGGATGGTATGTCCTGTTAACATTTAAGTCTAACTGTTCTAATATGTCATTTAAGGCTTGTGTTTCCTTATTACTTTTCTGTCTGGATGATCTATCCATGTGTGTAAGTGGAGTGTTAAAGTCCCCCACAATTATTGTGTTACTGTCAATTTCCCCTTTTATGGCTGTTAGCACTTGCCTTATGTATTGTGTTGTTCTTATGTTGGATGCATAAATATTTACAGTTGTTATATCTTCTTGGATTGATCCCTTGATCATTATGTAGTGTCCTTCCTTGTCTCTTGCAACAGTCTTTATTTTAAAGTCTATTTTGTCTGATATGAGCATTACTAGTCCAGCTTTCTTTTGATTTCCATTTGCATGGAATATCTTTTTCCATCCCCCCCACTTTCAGTCTGTATGTGTCCCTAGGTCTGAAGTGGGTCTCTTGTAGACAGCATATATAAGGGTCTTGTTTTTGTATCCAATCTTCGAGTCTGTAACTTTTGTTTGGAACATTTAATCCATTTACATTCAAGGTTATTATTGATATGTATGTTTCTATTACCACTTTCTTAATTGTTTTGGGTTTGTCTTTGTAGGTCTTTTCCCTTCCCTTTCTCTTTTGTCCTCTTGTCCTGTAGTTTGATGACCATCTTTAATGTTGTGTTTTGGTTGCTTTTTCTTTTTTTTGTGTGTATCTATTGCAGGTTTTTTGTTTTCATTTCCCATGACATTTGATATAGCATTCTGTATATATAAAAGTTGTTTGAAGTTGTTGATCTCTTAATTTCAAAGGCAGTTCCCACTTCCTGTATTTGTAACCTCTTCTTCTCATGATTGCTGGTTTTGATATGACATTTGTGTGGGGAAGATTTCCTAGTTTTACTGTATGTTTGCCTTTACCAGTGAGCTTTTGCATTTGTGATTTTCTTTTTTTTGTATTGCAGCCTCTTTTCTCTCCCCCTGCCTAGAGAATTTCCTTTATCATTTGTTGTAAAGCTGGTTTGGTGGTGTTGAATTCTCTTAGCTTTTGCTTGTCTGTAAAGCTTTTGATTTCTCCATCAAATCTGAATGAGAGCTTTGTTTGGTAGAGTATTCCTTATCGTAGGTTTTTTCCTTTTATTGCTTTAAATATATCATGACACTCCCTTCTCACCTGCAGAGTTTCTGCTGAAAAATCAGCTGATCAACTTAGGGATTTACTTGTATGTTATTTGTTTCTTTTCCCTTGTTGCTTTTAATATTTTCTCTTTATCTTTAATTTTTATCAATTTGATTACTGTATGTCTTGGCATGTTACTCCTTGGGTTAATCCTATATGAGTCTCTGCATTTCCTGGATTTGAGTGACTGTTTCCTTTCCCATGTTAGGGAAGTTTTCTGCTATTATCTCTTCAAATATTTTCTCAGGGATTTTCTCTCTCCCTTCTCCTCCTGAGACCTCTATTATGCAAATGTTGGTTCATTTAATGTTGTACCAGTGGTCTTTGAGACTGTCTTCATTTCTTTTCATTCTTTTTTCTTTATTCTGTTATGTAACAGTGATTTCCACTACTCTGTCTTACAGCTCACTTATTCATTCTTCTGCCTGTTATTTTTCTACTGATTCCTTCTAGTGTATTTTTCCTTTCAGTTACTGTGGTGCTCATCACTGTTTGCTTGTTCTTAAATCTTCTAGTTCCTTGTGGAGGAGGTTTTCTTGTATTTTCTTGGTCTGTGCCTCCATTCTTTTTCTGACATTTTGGGTCATCTTTGTTATTACTCTGAATTGTTTTTCAGGTATATTGCATATCTCCTCTTCATTTTGTTGTTCTTGGACGTTTTTATCATGCTCCTTTATCTGCAACATATTTCTCTGTCATCTCATGTTGTCTAACTTACTGTGTTGGTCTCCTTTCCACAGGCTGAAAGAATCATAGTTCCTCTTGCTCTGGTGTCTGCCCCTCATGGGTCAGTTTGGTCCAGGGGCTTGTGCAGGCTTCCTGGTGGAGGGGGATGGTGCCTGCCCTCTGTTGGGTGGAACTGTGTCTTGTCTCTCTGGTGGGGAGGCCCATGTCAAGTGGTGTGTTTTGGAGTGTCTGTGAGCTTAGTATGACTTTAGGTGTCCTGTTTGCTAATGGGTGGGGCTTTGTTCCTGTCTTGTTGATTGTTTGGCCAGAGACGTTCCAGCACTGGAGCCTGCAGGCTGTTTGGTGGGGATGGGTCTTGGTGCTGAAATGGGGACTTCTGGGAGAGCTCACTTTGATCAATATTCTCTGGGGCCTCTGCTATCTATGTCCTTGCCTCCACAGTGAGCTACAGCCAACCCCCGCCTACCCAGGAGACACTCCAAGACCCCTAGTTGGGTCTAGCCCAGGTTCTTATGGATGTACTGCTTTGTGCTATGTCTCAGTGCATGTGAGGTCTTGTGTGCACATTCCAAGAATGGAGTCTGTGTTTCCTTCAACCCTGTAGAGCTCCTGCCCAAAGTCCTGATGACTTTCAATGCTAAATGCTCTTGGCGTTTCTCCTCCTGACCCCAGACTCTTAGACTGTCTTGGAGGGTTATTTTTATGTGGGAATATCTCTATGTAGCCTGCATGGGCTACATAGAGAATATATATACTCTTTTTTTTTTTTTTTCTTTTCTTGGTACAAGGGCTGTTTTTAGTATAGATGTCTGCCACCTCTGTCCTCAGTGTATGCTAGTTGTTATCCCCTTTATGGGAGGTGTGACTGATGTTGTGGTGACCACAGCCTGCCCTGGATATTAAGTGGGGCCTCCCCTTTGCTCTGTGGTTGTCACTGCCTTGTCAGAGGCAGGGTCTTTTCCTTAGCTGTTAGAATAGAGGCTCCCAGATCTGTTTCTTAGCTGAGATTATGATCTGTGGTGTGAGGTAGGCAGGATTGGAGCACTCTCACTGGGAGAGAAGCCAATGAATATTCCTCCTTTGGAGCTGTTCACCTGTGAGCATGCTCTGTTGTGTCACGTTTAACCCATTGTGTGAGCTCACAGGTTACTCTGTTGTTGGCACTACTCTTGGCCCCACCTTAACCATGAGTTTGACAGCAATTGGCCTTAGTGTCTCTCAGGTGTTGTTTTCACCAGGCCACCAGCATAGATCTGCTGAAGTCAGGTTCTACAATTGCAGTAATCATGGATCTGGACCCACTGCAGACACTATGGGGCAGCTCAGACTCTCGCCTGGCCCATCACTTGTGTGTATGTGTCCATAAAGTCCACAGCTGCTAAAGCTTAGATCTGTCTTGACTATGGGAGCACTTGTTGCCCATTCAGATGTTCTGAAGGCACTGAGTCTACAAAGCCAGTTGTGAGGCTGTGATTCCAGCTGTGAGGAGAGATTTCAGCTCTTCTTCCTTGCATGGCCTCTGGGGCTCAGCTCTAGTTTTAGCTCCACCCACAAGTGTCTGCCTCCAAGACTGCTCCAGAACACATGAGCCCACCCCAGTGAGGACAGGTCTCACTGGGGAGCTGGTGGCTGCTGATGTGAGGGAGCCAGCCCTGGCAGGAGCCCTTCCTACTGCCTGGGGAGGAACGGGCTGTTGTGTGGGGAGAGAGGCTGCAATGGCGGCACCACCCTTTACACATCACTCAACAATGGTGCTTCACTTCTCTGGTGGTCTGAGCTTCCTCCAGGAACATTCCTGCTTGCATAGCTCCTCTCTCCTGTTCCCCTCAGTCTGTCTCCTCACAGCCAACAGCAGTTTTCTCCCCAGGTCTGCTCTCCAAACCCCATGTTTCACCACCCAGTTCACGTCTGCACCAGCAGACACATGTCTCAGGCTGGGACACACAGGACTGTGGCTTGGACTCTCTGTGTAGTTCTCACTTTGTCCTGCCTGCCACAAACTGGTTGCTGTGCTTTCCTCCGAGCCCCTGAAGCTCCCCTTCTGTTCCAGCTGATCTCCCCACTGGTGAGGGGCTTCCCTGGATGTGGGAACTATTCTCCTTCAGTTACCCCCAGGGGTGCAGGTCTCAACCCACTTCCTCTCCTCTTCCTTTTCCCTTCTTCTTTCTTTTGTCCTACCTTGTTATGCAGTGATTTTTCTTGTCCTTTTAGGTGTCCAAGGTCCTCTGTTAGTGTTCAGCCAGTTCTCTGTGAGAATTGTTCCATTTGTATATGTATTCTTGATTCCTTTGAGAGGAAAGGTGAACTCTACATTCTCCTACTCCTCCACCATCTTGACTCCCCCGTCTCATTTCTAGAGATATTTTAACACAGACTTTGCACTAACTCTAACTCCTAAGAACCTAAATAGCTACTCTGGTCGTCTAGGCAGGTATTTTATGGAGAGAGTTTTTGATTCAAGGCAGCCCCAACAAGATCCTAACAAGTGCTAGTGTTATCTCCCTAATGAGTTGGGAATATTACATTTAGCATCTTGTAGAGTCTTTATCTTCAGTATTCATCTAAGTGAAGAGTGATAGCAATAAGTAGGACCCAAAGGAATCTCCCAGGTCTCCTTCTTCATACAAAAATTAAAACTACATCCCTGGAATAATGCACACAAAAAGTTAGGGCCATCATAAAAGTTTTTAAAAATTCAAAGATTGTTATTGCTACTATATCACCATTTAACTCCCCACTTTAGCCAGTTAAGAATATGAATGGGTTTTGGAGAATGATGATGGATCATCATGGTGATAATCAGGTGGTGATTTAAATTGTCATGAGTATCTCAGATGTGATCTCCTTACTGGAATAAATTGTTCATTCTCTGTCACTTGGTTTGATCTGACAAATGATTTTTTAAAATTTATTCCAATTAGTACAGAATATCTTATTGAGTTTTCTCACTTGCCAAGGATAGCAGTACACCTTTGCCATATTGTAGCATGTTATGTCAAATCTGTGTTATAATTTAGTTTGAAATGAAATAAATCATTCTTAGCCTTACATAGAATTCTTGTCTGCCATCTACACTGATGACAGCATGCTGATGATAGAATCTGAATAGGATGAGCTAGGAGATGCAGATGCATTCAGGTCAACATATGGAAAATAAATGTAAGAAGGAGGTTTGGCCAATCCAAAGAAATTTCTACGTGTCTAATTTTTTAGGGCAAGCTAGAATAGTCCCTGAATTAATAATATAAAGTAATAATTAAAAATTATCAATAAGTTGTTTTAGCTTATAGACACTATTATCAAGAAAGAGTTACATGTACCATTTTGGATATGCTCTTCAACTCATTTACTCAATAATCTAAGACTGCTTGATTTGAGTGGACTCAGAGAAAGAGGTATGTGTCCATAGTTTAAAGGATTTGCTTTCTGGCTATCATTACTCAGTGTATTTACTTATGCTCAAAATACATTTAGCATATTCAACATACAACAACCCATAAAATGAGAAATTTTCAAAGCTCTGGAATGAGAATAATGCACTTTACATCAAGTAACTATTCTCATTTTGAAAAATAATTCTTGACTTGCTACTATGCCCTATTAGATATTGAATCACCAACCACAAGATTCTGGCATTTTCTGTGAACTGAATGAAAGTTAAGCATGCCAGTAGGACTCCAATATCAAGTGGAAGTTGTATATACTGGATGAGGTCTAAGCAGGTTCTGATTGCACAAGTTGCATGAAAAGGTAATACACATTCCCAATTACCTGCACCTCCTGCAAGGTCACGCCTTCCTCAAGGCACAGCAATAGGCTGAGGAGGAAATATTTCCAGTCTGTTTTATTGGTTATTTGAAATGCTGACACCAACCGAAGAAGACTGTTGCAGTGCAAGAGTTCAACTCAGGAGTGGCTCTGAAGGAAAACAGGGAAAAGAATTTTTTAAAGTGATAAATCTTCACTTTACACAGGAGGAGAGATAGTCAGAAATAACTGTCTATTCTGCTGCAGAGATAGTGAGTAATAGTTTTACTGGGTGATCTGGGAGTTGAAGGGGAAAAGACTGGAATCACAGTAACCAATTTGCCAGTGGATTTTCTTCATTGTTTCAGCTTTCAGAAACAGAGTAGTCTCTTTTCACAACAATGCTTTCTCATAACCAAAATCATGATCTATTTAACTGATAGCATTGCTCATGGTTTGAGTTTCCTGGCTATAAAATATCATAACACTTTAGAGGTAAGAACATATTTTTTTCCCAAAAAGATATGAGATGTAACATTGTCAGCTGATATCCAAGTATTTAAACTAGATGCAAAGTCTCTAAAATAGTTTAACTAATAGTATCACTTTCACCAAGAGGGCTAGTATAATGTGGTGAGTAGAACTGGATAGGAGTCCAATGAATCACTAACTAAATTCTGAGAACCAAGGAAATCATATCCCTAACGTTTTTGTTTTCTATCTATTAAAATCATTGTTTTACTAGTCCTTTTCTATTCCAGGATTCTAAAGGTGATTGAAATGACAGGATTATTAAGAGGACAAGGTTTCATTAAAGAAACAAACATTTATATGATAATGTGGATAAGGTGTTAACATAATAGTTCATTTTGGAGCTATGAGTTCCATCTCTTGGATCATATATTTTAGATGTTGATTTTATATCATACTTCCTTTAATATAATACTGCAGTGTTTCTCAAAGGTGGCTAATTATCAAGAACTTTTAATGCATTAAGTGGCCATACAGTTTGCTGAGTTCCATCTCAGCCTTGCTGAATTAAATTTAACAAACACTTCAAATATTTTTGATGTTTGGCTATGGTTTGGGAACACAGCCATTTGACATTTCTAGCTAATTCTTTCCTGAGAATATTCTTTGCTTAGCCAATTGAAATCTTTCCTTTCCTGGGGATGTGACAGAGTCCTATCATTTTCCATAATTCCTAGCTCAAGTTTGGGGATGTAGTATTGTGTATGTATGTATATAATTGTCATTATATAATTAATTTAATGAACAAAGATTGAAGAGGCAATCCAGAGTATATTTCCTTCTGAATAAAGACTTTTAATATATTTGATAGATGGAAATGTTCCAACTTGAATTTGTTTGTGACTGAATTATCCAATTTACTGACAGTGATGTTCGATTTGACTCATTCATTCCTGCACTAGTCACGAAGTGAAACACCTTCTAAAGAGCATATTTAATTGTTCAGATGTTTGTGTGAAATTACTGACATTAATCACGGTATTGATTATGCTTCTCCTGTCTTCCTGCAGTCTTCTATTTTTAAACAGTCCCCTGAAGTGACACACAGAGGCATCCCTGTTATCCATGACTTTCTAGTTTGTAATCTAATCAATAGATAAAAAATGTATTGCCTACCATTTAAATCTGCTGCTTGTGTTGAAAATGTAGTTTATTTTTGTCACTTCCTGTTTGCCACAAAGCAAGTTCTCTTCTGCAGTTTCAACAACTGGACCACATTTTCTTTAGTCGTCATCTCCCTACATATTATGACTGATCTTAAGCAAAACCAAGTAGTAGGCAAAGTTTTTTGGCTCTCCCCCAGCTCACTTGTCAGCACACCTCCTTAACCCACCCCTATTTTCTGCCTTTCAAACTGTAAGCTTCTAGATTGTGTTCAGTTTCAAAGATCTCAGCTATCAAGTAGCTTAGCTTAAAATGTATAAGCCTGTATGTCTCCTAGAGGGTATCTGCATTTTGATAGCAACCTTGAAAATCAATAGACATCCTGCCTCAAAACTGGGACACCTTATGGAGTTAAAAATATTTAAAAATCACTTTTTAAAAACTCTCAGAGATTTCTATCTTTTAGGCCATGTAAATTACTTTTCTTTTGGTGTAGGAGAGGTTATCAGTTGTGTTAAATGATGTCTTTCTCGGCCTCAGTTCTCTAACCTGTAAAATAAAGTTATTGAACTAGATTATTCAAAGTCACTTCCAGCTCCAAAATTTCAGCGTCTTAAGAATGTAAATTGATTCTTCATGGCTTGTATGGGACATTGTCATGCAGAACTGGGTCTTATACATTTCTAGTTCATATGTGGGTACTGTTTAGTATAACCTGGGTATCAGAATCTTGATGGCATTTGAATTACTTTGGGTCTAGCATCCATATCCAACAATACATAAAGGACTTTATAATGAAAAAAAAAATTAGTTGAGAGTGAACTTTCTGCCAGAAAGCATATAGAGTTAATGAAAAGTTACTTAAGTGATATACAAATCAAACATATACTCAAAAGC
>NW_020175832.1:645337-693306 GCF_003031525.2 Neophocaena asiaeorientalis asiaeorientalis | reverse complement strand
TATATATATATATATATACGAGATTATATTTGATTTTTAGTTTGTCCTTGTATTAACTAAAATATCTCCTCTCTGTACTGAGTAAATAAAACTCAGAATCAGATTGGCTAATCATGCCCTATACCCAACATTTATGGGGCCTAGGCCAAAAGTACAAAATGAGGCCCACATACCAAATATCTAAATATTGATATTAATTGTTATAAGCCAAGCCAAGATAAAATGCATTCTACTCTTCTACCTTGACAAACAGACCTTCCTAACAACTTGAAAGTTAGGCTTTAATTTAGAAATCTCAGACTTCTGCCCCAGATTGGGGTGGAGTAGAACCAACATGTGAATGCAGACCCGGCCCAGGACTGCCCAATTTCTCTTTCCATCCCTGGCTTGATCCTGCATCTCAAGTAGCCACACCTCCAAACTCCTTCCACCAGCCCAACAACTGACGGTTGCTCCCTACAATCCTGATGACATGGTCTACTCTCAAAAAGACAGACCCAAACAAGCTCTGGAAGCAGCTTCAAAGTTATTTGGGCAAATAATTCCAGGTGCTCAGGTGCCAGAGCATGTGTGTGCATCATCTCCAGATGGGCACATCTGCTCAGTCTTGTGGACTCCACACCTTGTGAAGAAGACTACAGCCAGAAGAGCTCAAAAGCAGAGGCCTAGGAGAGGGACCCAATTGCCCAGGTCTAGGAGTCAGACTGCTAGGGCTAAAGGACTGTTCAGTTCCATCCCTACTTGAATGCTCTTACACTTTCATTATTATGTTTCTATGTTGTTTGCTGATCCTTTTTTCTTTTTTTTTTTTGGTTCTTTCCTTGGCCACATGGCTGTAACTGAATAGTTTTTTCCATGTCTTAGAATTTTTAGCATCTCTCTCTTTCTCTTTGCAAAAGTTTACAGTTTAATCATAAATAACTTATATGTTTATAGCTATTCCTTTTTCTATTTTCTATGCTACAGTATCATGGAATACTTGAGATACAGATTCATAACCTCTGCAAAATGCATGCTGCAAGTCAGCTATCAAAATAATTTTTCTCTCTTTTGCTCATTGTGGTGGTGGGAAGGGTTTATATAAGAGTGCTTTAGTACTGGAAGAAAACAATGTCTATGTTGTCTGCCAACCAAAATTCTTCTCCATGCCAAAATCATTGTTTGGTAAATTTTGTATCTCACAATCAGATGTTTTTCCCCCTTCTTTCTTTCTGGAGTTTTGCAGTTTAACCATTCCAAGACCACTTAGGTGCGTTATATTTATGAATTAAACACTACTGTTAATTTCATGTTAATGAAATGTTTTTAAGACTCGGAACATATCATCTGCCTGAGGCAAAAATATTTCTTTTTAAGGAAAAAAAATTAATACAGTCTATAGAAGAGCAGAATATTTCCAGCATCTAATTAAGGAAAAAGTGTTCTGATCTCTAACTCTTACTCGCAGTCAGAAACTGTTCTTATTTTTAAAATGAGATTTCTTTAAAATAATTTAAAAATACCAATTAAAGGAGAAAAAAGGAAACAAATCAGTATTTAAAAGGGGTGGTTTATTTTGCAGACTTTTAATTACAGAAACAAAAACTAGTAAAGCAGAAACTATTTTGGCTTTTATTTTCTCAGTGTCATTTTTATATAGTAAGTATAATTAATGCTAATAATAAAAGCTATTGATATTTCATTCCTATAGACTTTGCTAAAAACAAGGAGTGCCCATACTTTTGATATCTGATATTAGAAGTATCAGAATAATTGTTCTCTATATATTGCTCTAGCTTCTGACAGGGAAAAAACCTGTTGGTTTCTTCCTTTAGCAACTTCATCAATTTCTACGTGAATTTTCTCATAGTCTTAATCTCCCCAGAATCCCCCTAGAAGGCTTTGTCAGTGTTGGAATCAAGTACACACTTGTAACAGGCTCCTAAGCAAGTAAGGCTAATAGCCACAGGGTCTTCTGAAATCTGAATGTAAATGATGAATTGTGTTTATCATTTGAATGATTAAGGCAATATCAAGTGGAGGATTCCAGGAGTCTTAGAAAACCTCTGGAAGTTCTAAAAATAATTTTCATGTATTGGAGAAAAGCTGTGATGAATGTTGTTCTATGCTCACCCCTGATTTTCAGCCTTTCCAGGATTTAAAGAAACAGAAAGCCACAAATGCTGCTTCATTCAACTAGTGCAGTGAAAGTTTATTGAAACAGGTGTGAAAAAAATTCTGGTGTGTTGCAAATGAAATAAAAGCAGAAGAAACAATATGATATATATTTATCTGAGGTGTACAGTTCAGTTTTTAGAGGAGAATATATTTTTTTCTACAGAAATTGAGGGAAGTTATCAAATTAATATGTGAAAGGGATACTCTGGAAATCACTTCAGAGTTGCTGGAAGTAAACTAGAGAGCAAATTCATTTCTGAACCTGTTAACTGTGCCTCTCATCAAGGCCAAGAAACAAAATTTTAAAAAAGTATCACAAACCATTTTTTTAGACCTAGAAAGCAACATGAACTGCAATATTCTGTCAGATATGACAAAAAGTAACTTTCGTCTAAATCATTTGTTTTTACCTTCAGAAAGAGTGAATAGTGATGGGGTATTTAATTAGCATAACTGACTGAGGAATAATGAGTAGAGGGTGTATCTGTAAAGTAGATGGGGCTTGGACAATAAGTTCTAACCTCAGTGGTTTTTGAATGTGGACTTTTAGAATCAGAGAAATCTGAGATCAAATTCAAGTTATTTTACTTAATAGCTGGGTAACTTTGGAAAGAGCAGAATGTACTATAAGTGGTTAGATTAAGTCATCAGTATGAATTCATGGTTTTTAATATATACTTAGAGATTGGCAGATATGAAAATATGTTTAGATATGGCTATGTGTATGTATATATGGATACATACACGTTACCCTAGCTCTGTTAACTAAGAGGTCCTATAAGCAATGACCTACTAGTAGCAATGAGAAAAAGTAAATCACTCAAATCTTGGTTTCTAAATACCTTTATCCATTAAAATTCACCATGGCTTCTTAGAGAAAAGGCTGATTCAAGGGATGAAAAAGAGAAAGTATGAGAAGTACCTGGAATATCTTGTTATGCCAAAAAGTAAGGAAGTGTTCAAGAGGGATAAAGTAATTCAAAACAACACAGGAATCATCTTGAAGGGACTTCAAGTCATCAATGTAGTCAAATCTGGAACAATTTGAATATAAAAAAAGATAGTGAGAGATTATAACTTACTGACTAAAAAATCCATGTGTTCCTACACATATATAAATGAATATAAATGGAAGAGAAAGGAACACTCTTCGTTATAGCAGGATGTTAGTCTATAAATATAGAAAGAAAGATGAAATTAGAAAATCATCAATGGAGCAAAAGTTGGTGGATTAAAGTTTAATGAGGTATAGAATATTTATATAGTCTCAAATTATCACCCCACAAATTGCTTATTAATTACAAATGGAAAAAAAGTAAACTTTTGTGTGAAGAAATGTGGTAGATACAACAATAACCAAGTACTAAAGTTACCAACATCAGAAACATAATCAGAAACATAATGCATACTTTCTAATAGGATGCACTAAGGAAGAAGAAGATCATAGTATTCCTCCCCAAAATATATAACCTGAAACTAATTATGAGGAAGTACCAAAATATCCCAAACTGGGGAATTCTCTACAAAATAGTTGGCCTGTACTCTTGCATAATGTCGAGGTGCATAAAAACAAAATCTAAGGAATTCTTTCCAATGAAAGGAGATTAAATAGACATGACAATTAATTGCAATGCTTGATCCTGGACTAAGAAAATAACAGCTATAAAGTATTTTATTGGGCATTTGACAAATTTGAATATGAGCTACGGATTAGAGAAATATTTTGCATCAATATTAAATTTCCCGATTTTGACAATTTGTCCAAGAGAATATAATTTTACTCAGGAAATATATAATGAAGCACTTAGAAGTTAAGGGGCATGATGCTTACACCTAACTCTCAAAAGGGTGAGAGAGAGAGAGAGCAAAACAGAAAGAATTGATGGTAAAGCAAATGGGGCAAAATGTAAAAAATTGTGAATCTTGACAAAAGGTATATAAGAGTTCCTTATATTATTCTTCAAATTATCTACTGAAATTATATTAAAATAAAAGGGAA
Source organism: Neophocaena asiaeorientalis asiaeorientalis (assembly GCF_003031525.2). Classification (NCBI taxonomy): domain Eukaryota; kingdom Metazoa; phylum Chordata; class Mammalia; order Artiodactyla; family Phocoenidae; genus Neophocaena; species Neophocaena asiaeorientalis. Next base: position 689,150 of record NW_020175832.1, on the reverse strand, counting down.
GGAAGAAAGGAAGGAATGAAGGAAGGGAGGGAGGGAGGGAGGAAGGAAGGAAGGAAAGAAGGAAGGAAGGAAGGAAGGAAGGGGTGTGAGGGGGAGTGAGGTTGGCTATGACCATTAGGTAGAATGTGCTTTCTCTGTCTTGGTGGTTTGCACTGTTTAGAATGAAGGAGTAAGCAATGGATGGGCAGGACTTTTTCATGACCAATCATCCAAATTTCTTCCTGTTGGGTGAGTTACCAGATTTGGTGGTACTCTGCTACTGTTTTATTCCTCACTTATGATCCTCAAAATACAATAAAATACAGGTTACTTTTTGGTTCACCAAGGAAGTGCTAAACTAATCTGGTTGGTATGTACTTACTATTTGCTACTTTCTTTATTGAATTGGAATGTGTCTTCTTGTTGCAATATAATGTCTCCATATGTTTCAACAGCAAGGTAAAGGCATATTTCAGAGCTAAAATGGTTATAAAAAGTCTCTACCCACAACTAACATAGAAACTGCCAATTTTGTGACCTGCTTTATGACTTATTAGTTGAAAAACTAGCTATTAATTTAAGAAAGAACATTTCTTTTTACTGTTAAGAAAAATGTCATGATTCTTAAAACATTATAAGATGAAATGGATATAATAGAATAAAACCCCCAATGGCTTTTGAAAGTCTAAATTGGAAAATGCATTCTCAGTGCAATTTTAATTAAAGCAATTGAATTTAAGCAGCTGAGAGGTAAACAAGGAAATGGAAGCTCTAAACCTTAATTCATCACTACGGTAGAACAGATTATGGAAATTGTATTTTAAATATAGGTCTCCATTGGTTTGAGCTAAAAAACTCTATCAGATACTGTGCTGCAAGGCATACTCCTGGTCTTTCATTTAATTGTCTTCTTGCCTAGTTGATTAAATAAAGATTAGTGTTTATTATCATCACAGCATTTTACAAGATTTAACAAATCAAGCTAAACAGCCTTTCTATGAGATGGGCAAGCCCATTTCTTTATCCTCATTTACAGAGAGATAAATAAAAGAGAAAATTCAAGGTCTCAAGTAACACAGTAACAGGGAAAAGTAGAAAGTCATACAGCTTAACTTCTACCTAGGTCCTTGAACCACTTCTAGTATGTTCCATCTATTGATCACAAGAAACTTCAGATCTTTTGACAATTGTTAGGATTATATGATACCTGTGAAGAGATAAGTTCTCGCTAGCTTTCTCAGCTCACAGTAGAGGGAAGGGAGGGGTTAGTTTGTAGTAATCACTCATATTAGTTTCCTATTGACACTGTAACAGATTACCACAAACAGTGGCTTAAAAAACAACAGATTTATTCTCTTACATTTCTGGAAGTCAGAAGTCTGAAAATCAAGGTGTCAGCAGGGCTAGTTCCTTCTGGAGGCTCTAAGGCAGAATCCATTTCTCTGCTTTTGCATGTTTCTGGAGGCCACCTGCAGTTTTTGGTTCATGACCCTTCCTCCATCTTCAAAGTCAGCATCTTAACATGGTCAGATCGCTTTCACAGACTCTAAACCTACTGCCTCCCTCTTATAAGAACTCTTGTGATTATCTGGTCCACTGAGATAATTGAGGATATTCTCCTTCATCTAAAGATCCTTAACTTGATCACATTTGTAAATATCTTTTTTGCTATATAAGACAACATATTCACAGATCCAGGGTTCAGGATGTAGGTATATTTGGGTGGCCATTTTTCAGCCTACTGTACCTCTCAAAACTTATGCATGGAGGAAGGTAAGTGATATCCACTCTTTCTTCCTTTTACAGTCTTCAAATTAGAAATCCTGAGGTCACAAGTGGCTACCGAGACAGAAAAGTAACTCCCAAGGACACATCTCAATTGAAATGGAAAATTAAGGAAGCAATATGGTGTGGTAAATCAAAGCAGGGGCTTTGTAATAGAAAGATTTGGATTCTAATCTGATATGGTACTGGTTGGGTAAACAAGTCAATTCTCTAGTTAATGAATGAGCAGGTAAATTAAAACAAAATTTTAAAAAAGGCTCCAGCTTACATTAATTCTCCAAATCTCCTGCCCTTAATTCTTCAAAAATTTATTTCATACTACCTTCTAATATAACTTTTCCTCTGGCCTAAGAAACTTCCTGTTGACATACAACCTGAAACATACTGAGAAGTCACCATTTTGGACTATGTACCCACAGAAAGAAAACATACCCTATCTCTCTTTATCCCTACATGCCAACTGAGGCTTCTATCAATACTAGTAGTCCTGACTTGGTCATTTACCAATAGGGAGACCTTAAGCAAGCCACATAATTCTCTGAGCCTCAATTTTCCTCTTTCTAAAATGGGCACAATAATCCTTACTTCAATAGAGTTTTGTGGGTTTTAAGTGAGATCATGCATGAAGACCATCTTGTCCATAATAAATGGTACGTAAAAAACAAAAATAAATCCCCAAACCTTGGGATATGTTCCTCTCAAGAAACTCATTCCTCAAATTTCATTTTAAGCAAACACTTTTAGGCTATTCAGCCTAAAAAATGTGAGAAATATATGACAACAAAACTGACAGGTATACAGATACAAAAACCTTCTCTCTTGATAAATAAATATATATTAACATCCCACCAGGCACTATGCTAGGCACAGCTCTCCAGGTGTGCAGTTTCAGAGAAGACGAATCATTACACATAAGCTGAAAAGCACAGTGATAAAGAGATGAACACACTGATTTCAGGAACAAAGGACAGACAGATGTTTACTTTCCTCTTCTCCCTGACATCTGTGGAATAAGGTGGTGAAAAGAAATTGGGCATCAGCACAAATGATACCAATTCCTGGGTAAGTAAACATACTTGACAAAGAATCTGCATTCTTTGTTTTTAAGGCACTGGGCAGATAAGAAAGTATTGCTTTTCGGGCAAAACCAAGAAAACTACAGATAAAATACCAGTCCAACAATGTCAGAACAAAATCTTTTTATTCAGCCAAATTAGACCTATGTTCTGGCTGATTGCCCATGAAAACAGTAGTATTTCGTTAAACTAATTACATTGTTTCCTTGCAAAGAATAGTCTGAACTTTATCTGATTTCCTCTCTAAGTGATAATCCCTGTTGTAACCAAATTGTTTCATTCAGTAATGGAAAGGACTGGGAGCCTGTCTCTCATAGTCAAGCCTTTTGTTCTTCATTTCCTCTGCTGTCAAGTATCAACTGTCTCCACCTAGTTCCTCCTCACTCAGATATTCCAGCAACCTAAAGTCAAAGTAATTCCTAAACCACCACAAAAATAAAAAGTCACAGAAGCAAATATTCAAAGGGAAAAAAAGAGTAGAGTGGGTGTATGTTGGCTCTTTCTTTCTTAATGGGTGTGAAACATGTTCCATGTGTGGCTTTCACATTCTGTTAGGGCAGACTAGAATGTGATTTACAGACTCATATTACTTTTACTAAAATTCCAATGCAACAGAACAACTCAGGTGCCCTCCAGTGTTGTTTATAATAGGATTTTATCTTTATTAGGAAGAAAACAGCACTAGTTCCAGCTGCTCTTGCTTTGGATAAAAATTTTACTTTTCATCAGTAGAATGTATAGTTTAGTTTGACAGCTGGCCTCATATAATAAAATGCTATTTCATGTTATTTAGTTTAAAATTTCTCTCATAATGTTAGGAACAGATAAGAGATCCAGGTGCTGAATGGCATATTTTTAGTTTTGATGGAATGGACTTTGTCAACAAAGTTGAAAAAGTGAAAGAAAAAATAAAACAGAACTGCTAAAAAACAACCTTACCTGAATGAAATCTAAAGAATTTAGCCTGGTGTTTTCATGAGCTTTGCCAAAAGTGTAAATGAAAATAATAAAAATTGGTTCTGTCAGCAGAACTATATACTATACAAAATAAAATAGCTATTGAAAGAAAAATCACAACAGAATGAAAATATAATACTTGTGCTCTTTCCTTGTCTCCTTCACTATAAATATCTCTCAAAATGTAAACAAAAGAAAACAGCCAGGGCTTCCCTGGTGGTGCAGTGGTTGAGAGTCCGCCTGCCGATGCAGGGGACACGGGTTCATGCCCTGGTCCGGGAAGATCCCACATGCCACGGAGCGGCTGGGCCCGTGAGCCATGGCCACTGAGCCTGCGTGTCCAGAGCCTGTGCTCCGCAACGGGAGAGGCCACAGCAGTGAGAGGCCTGCGTACGGCAAAAAAAAAAAAAAAAAAGAACAGTTTGGAGGGTGTAAAAAAAAAAAAAAAAAAAAAAAAAAGAAAGAAAAAGAAAACAGCCAGCATTCTTGACTTTAGGAGACATGAATTAAGAGATTTTGAACAGGTTCTTTGAATTCTAAATGAGGAGGCAACCAACCATGGAATCATCAAATTGTCACTAATGGTAAAACAAACATCTAATTCTAGGACACTTAATTCTAGCTCATTTGTGAACTATACCATGATTTAAATGCTATATGCAAGCAGAGGTATTAAAGTCCTTTACTTTTTATTACAACAGAAGGTTGAACCATCCCCTACACAAGTTATACAATCAAGTGCACTGTCATTAAAGAAGGGAAATTGTGTATAGTTAGAGCCCTGGAATTGGAGAGTGTAGAATTGGGGATTCTTGTTAGCTTAGCAAGACAAGGGTATTGACTATCCACAAGTCAGGATACAGACAGCCAACTCTCAAAGCTAGGTATATGTTCGGCTCGTTTATAGGCTCCGAGTAAACTTACCAGGTCGTACTTTTAAGCCCTAAAACTTGCATTATTTTTCTTGGAATGTTTAATTTCAAACTTTATTTTCTCATCCCTTTATACAGCATGCTGAAAGTTGCCAAATTATCTGTTCCTAATATAGACATCCTGGAATAGGTAGGTGACTAGACAGTGCATCACAGTTGGAAGCTCTCATCTGACTTATAAAAGCAGACTTTCACTATTTCTCCACAGTAGTAATTGACCATTTAATATGGTCTACATAGTGATGTGTGTGTAAGGTGTGTGTGTGTGTGTGTGTGTGTTGTAATGGCCATCACTTAGTCTACGACTGTGGCCATAAGCACTGAAGTGTTTAGATAATTATCCAGTAAGATTCTAAATCATTATTGGGAAATTAAATACTCAGATAATTGATGTATTAATATTTTATATTTATAATAATAAATAAGCCTATAGTATCTACTTTGTGCAAAGCTCTGTAAAAGACAATGGAAAACATGAAACTAACTGAAACATCTGATCATCAAAGATATTCATAACCCAGGAGAGGTTGGAGGGGATGCAGGAGATAAGCTCATAAAAATAATAATAAATAAACCATAGTGAATAAATAGCATAGCTAACATATTAGGTCACTTTATTTTTTTCTTTACACTTTTATGAGGTAGTGTAGTATTAGAAAAACTACCCAGTTTTTCACCTCCTGTGACTTTCTTTCCTGTGTGTCTTCTTTACTATCACACTGCTACCACATTCACACAGGGCACTGCTGGTTACCAAATGTGTGGAGACTTTTCTCCAGAGCAAGTGATTCTCTGCAACACCAGCTGGGTGTCCTACAATTCAACTCAATTCTGACACTAACCCACAAGACTGCCCTCCCCTTCCGCTCAATGTCAGATGCCAGTCTCAAGGCCTGGTTTTCATCTATGTTTCTGACCAGAGGTTCCAATAACTCCCCTCTTTGGGTTCAATTAATTTGCTAGACCAGCTCACAGAACTCAGGGAAACACTAACATTTACCAGCACAGGAGTTTCTATCCCTGTGAAGTTGCGGTGTGTGGAGTTATGCTGGTGTGGAGCTGTTCATCAACCTAGAAGCTCTGAATCCTGTACTGCTGGAATTTTATGGAGGCTTCTTCTTGTATTTGTGATCAATTATTAACTCCATTTCCAGCTCCTCTCCCTCTCTGGAGGAAGCAGGGTGGAGCTGAAAGTTCCAAGCTTCCAATCATTACTTGGTTTTTCTGGTGACAACCTATCCAGGAACCATCCAGGCACCCGCCCAGCATTGCCTCAAAAGAAGGAAAGATTCTCCTAGTGCTCTGATCACTTAGGAATTTATTAGGATTTCAAACAAGACATAGTTATAGGCATAATGATTGATGGTGGATATGTACTATTTTTATGGGATGTCAGGGATGACTTATCTGAAGAGGTGGCATTTAAACTTTTCTCAGTTTGTTCAAAAATTCAGTAGTTTTATAACACTGTTTTTTATGAAAATAACGTGTGCTCATTGAGGAATATTTAGAAGTGTAAAAAAACATAAAAGAAAATTAAAAGTAATCCATCAAATAAAATCAAGTATCCATTATTCTACCACCCACATGTAATTACTATCTTATGATATTTTAGTGTTTGTCCTATGAGATAATTAGAACATTGAAATCATATTGCTTATACAATTCTATATAGTGCTTTTTCTCTTTCTTTGGATGATGAATATTTTTCAGTATCACTAAATATTCTTGTAACATATGATTTTAATATTTGTATGGTATTCAACAACAGGAATGGACCACAGTTTATTTAGACTTTCTGTTGTATTATCCTTTTTGTTGGATGTCTATATTACTAAATAATACCTAGATAATGACTTTTGTGCATAACTTGTGAAATTCTCATATTATTTACTTAAGAAATATTCTTAAGTGCTGAGTTTCTGGGGAAACAAATGTGCAAAGCCAAATTTGATCTTTGGAGAGCTCATATCAAATCATTCTTCCAACAACCTTTTATGAGTGCCAATTTAAGGCATTATTTCTAATTAAGATTGTTACTTAATATGTATATCAGCTAATTTTATGAATGAAAATTTTGTTATAATTTATATTTTGGATATTGATCTTCCATTGAAAAACACTCTAAATTCAGATTCCCAAATACAGATGATTGTTGAGAATCCTAGCTTGTCTGTTATCTGGAAAGCAGGTTGGTTGAAGGTGCTGCTTTCTAACCCTGATCTGTAGAAAAAGTGATGGCAGAATTAATTTTTGGCTTAAATCTATCCATTCATTCATTTATTATGCAGTCATAAAATATTTATTTAGTGCTTACCATGTGACAAGCAGTACCTAAGCTCTAAAGACTTAACATTGAACAAAGCAAGCTCCTTGATCTCATGGAGATTTATTCTTATGGGGGAAAAACAAACACACACAATAAAAGCTAAATCCCAAAATGTGTGTCACATTTTGATAACTGCTATGGAAATTGTAAGTGCCACCAATATGTAAACTCCATGAGAACAGCCTTTTTGACTATTTTTGTTGACTGCTATGTCCCTAATACCTAGAATAATGCCTGGAACATGACAGGTACACAGTGAGTGTTTGGTGAATGACATAATAAACAAATAAAATAAATGAAACAGGTTAATGGGATAGAGAATGTCTGTTGGGTGTGTGTGTGCTAATTAATATAGAGTGGTTAGGGAGACAATGCCAACATGATTTGAACAGACACATTGGCTCCTACAAGAACTAGAAAGAGGGCCAAGGTGGGTGCTGTGGAGATAGTGAGGAAGAGAGGAGCAGAAGATGCATTGTGGAGGAGGAAAGGAGAGATGAGACCCTGTAAATAAAGTCCCTAGCATTTGGTCTCAGTGTGATGCAAATCCGTTGAAGAGTTTTAAAGAAGTGACAAAGTCTGACTTGTGTATTAAGAGGATTGCTCCTTCTTCCTGATTCTAGAGGCACAGAATGGAAGCAAGAGTACAACATAAGACAGACTGTTGCAGTAATCCACACTGTGGTCATGATGGCTTGGGAGTGTTAGCTGTGGAGACAGAGATAGATGGGCCCCTGGGCTGGACGGTTGCTGTTTGTCAAGTGGATTAAAACTGAAGCTTTGTTCTCTCCCAGCCACTCCAAGGACAAAGCTAGAGGCAGAAGCTGAGCTCTGCTGAAGAGATAAGATGACCACTCCTGAGGTCAAGGGAAACTTCCCTGTCTGCACATGCACAGGAAGTTTCCTTAAGGGTCAAAAAGAAAGGAGCGCCACCCCATAATAAGTGTGGATGTGCACCCACTGGCCTCTGGGGTGGGATCCATCTTAGCAAAAGGTTGCACACACATGTTGGGGAGGGTCCTGGGACCAGTTGGGTGTGAAAAAATAAACAAGATAATTGGCCAAAGGTAAACAAAGACCCTGAAGGACTATCCTATAAAAGCAATTTAAATCACATTTTTACTGTACTCCTCCTCATTAGGGAGGACAACCGTACCCTTTCTTTCTGGGTGTGTATTTCTGCCTTGCTTCTGTCTTAAATAAACAAACTGCTTCTCTGTGTGCTCTCTCATACATTGTGCTGTGTCTCTAATAATAAAGTTTGTACCTGTTTTTACAGTTTTTGCCTCCTTGAAGCATTCTTGCTTTCAAACAGGGGAAAGAGCCAGGGCCACTTTACTTCTAACCTCTCGCCCCTGGTGATCTAGTGGCTAGGATTCCTGGTTTTTCATCCAGGCTGCCCAGGTTCAATTCCTGGGCAAGGAACTAAGATCTCTCTTCAGGACTGCTCACTGCTGTCTCTCCAAAATCAGTCTGAGGATAGAGCCAACAGTATTTGCTGGTATTTAGGATGTGGTATGAGAGAAAAACTTGAGTCAAGGGTGACTCCAAGGATCTGGCCCAAGAAAATAGAAGGATATAGTTGTCTTTTACTAGGGAAAAGTTGTGAAAATAATGTTTTTTTTTTTTAAACAGAAAATTAGGAAACTTTTTGAATATATTTAAATTGGTCTCAACAAATTTGTGAAGCAAAAAGCAATCTTTAATGTATTGAAAATGTTTTAAACAAACCACCTGAAATTCTCCATTTTAGGAATTAAGGTGTATAATGAGAAAACAAAATGAGTTTATTTTAAATTATGTATAGTCACATATACCTTTGTAAAAAGCTGTTTCACTGAAGTCCAGAGTAAGAGGCAGAACTGCCTTTGGAGCCCTTGAATTTAGTAACATATAAAGGGGAGGGATCAGTCTTTACTTTGCAGTAGCAGCTTTGGTGTCTTGACTACCCTAGAGTTAAAAATATGGCAAAGATGCCTGATACACATGTCTGTACCTTTAAGATACCCAGTTGTGCATTGACGGTACCTAGCAGGAGTGTTCTTTGTGAGCCCAGTTAAGACAATGTTTGAGCTATTACTGTTAATCTGAATTTATCTCTTATTCGCCTACTGGTAAGTGCTTGAAAATACCAGTTATACAGATTTTCAGTGCTGGAAATTTATACATGAATAATTTTAATTCTTATTATAAATTAGTACAGTCATTGAAATTTTATGAATATCTTCAGACTTTGCAATAATTTCACTTTGCATTCTACTGATAAATTTAATCCTTAACAAATAATTTTCTAACCATTCTTTGAAATATTCAAAACAACCTTCAATGCTTCTTGTAATAATATAGATGTGTGAATGATTACCCAGAGGGAAAGTTCTTATGTCTCAGCAACCTAAGGCATCTATGTTATGCTGTTTACGGCTCACGGACCCAGCCGCTCCGCGGCATGTGGGATCTTCCCGGACCGGGGCACGAACCTGTGTCCCCTGCATCGGCAGGCGGACTCTCAACCACTGCGCCACCAGGGAAGCCCAACAACTCTTTTAATTACAAGGAGTAGAACTAAAATATACAGTGATGGGTGTTGGAAAACACTGCAGGGTAATATTTTGTGACACCATGGAAGAAATATGTACTGCAGTAGTGAAGATGTAGCTTCCTCCAATGCAGAGGGAATCAAGTTCAATTATCAAAAAGTATTAATAATGAGATTGCTTACAAGTATACATACACATTTTTTTCAGGATCTACTTGACTGAATCACTGACACATTCTCAAAAAGAAATTTCATTTTGAGAAAATTCACCCAAAATTAATTCTAAAGCTCATGGAATTATCCTATTTTGTGGCTCACACGAAAAGCTTTTGCCTCTGATTTTTCTCTTTTAATATGGATTCCCTCTTTTGCCTCTGATTTTTCTCTTTTAATATGGATTCCCTCGGGAACCTAAAGTCAGGAAGCCTCCTGCATGCATCATAAATTTTCTACAGACATATTTAACTCAGCTTCCTCTGTTGGAGCTTAGTGTATTAACAAACAACTCCTCTGACTTCCTAGAACACACACATTTATTGAGTTACAAAGTGACCATTTTTTAGGCCTGTTGGAACACAAAATAAAGCTCTCCTTTACCATAGGCCCATTGAAGGCCACTTGATTCTTCCATCAATATTGGGAACTGCCAGAAAACTTTCATTTTTTTTCCTGTGACTGTTGGCAGTAGGAGAAAGGTTCTAATGAGTCCATTATCAGCAAACATGACTTTCTTGGATTGCAGAACGCTAAATTACAAATCAGTTGCTCTTTTCATCTCTGGATGTGAATGTGTGGGTTTTCTTCCTCTCTGAAAATGCCAGTTAAGAAGCAAGTTCTCCTATCCTGTATTTCAAAACCTTATTCACCAACTGACATTAGTGTTACGCTTTCAGTAATGGACCCTAAAAAAGCATTGCAGCTAAATGGTTCTAATTTCAATTACAAATGACCATCGTTTAGAATGAATGCTCAGATGCTTCAGACTCCAACTAAATACACTATATCCTAATTGCTTTGCAACCTTTCAATTCAAATCAAGTGAATACAGCAACCCTGTTGCTTCAGTCTCTCCAAGAAGGTAAACACCAGGCTTTAATGGGATGTGCTGATAATAACTTTGCAAAGAAGTTAAAACTTCAATTCTTTTCAAGGCTGACAATGAAAAGAAAATTCTAAAAGGAAAGACTGTGAGTATCTGAGATTAGTACTAAACTTAAAAACAGTTTTGGAAACTTTGATAGCCTACTTAAAAAGATAGTCAAAGAACTCTAGTGAAATTTTTATTTTGATATATGAAAGCAACAAGATGAAATTCAAGGCAGACTGGAAGACTTCCCCTTCATTTCTTTCCATTCTTAGATACTTATCAGGGAATGGTCCTAATTAGCTCAGAAAATTTATTTCAAAACCTGTTTTATTTGTTCTTTTAAAAAATTTTTTTTAATTAATTAATTAATTTATTTATTAACATTTTTATTGGAGTATAATTGCTTTACAATGGTGTGTTAGTTTCTGCTTTATAACAAAGTGAATCAGTTATACATATGCATATATCCCTATATCTCTTCCCTCTTGCATCTCCCTCCCTCCCACCCTCCCTATCCCACCCTTCTAGCTGGTCACAAAGCACGGAGCTGATCTCCCTGTGCTATGCAACTGCTTCCCATTAGCTATCTATTTTACATTTAGTAGTGTATATATGTCCATATGTACACTACCACTCTCTCACTTTGTCCCAGCTTACCCTTCCCCCTCCCGGTGTCCTCAAGTCCATTCTCTAGTACAAAACCTGTTTTATTTGAATGGTTCCTATATTTTAATCTCATAGAGAGTAATTTTAAAAATACTTTTCCCAACTCTATCTAGTCACCCATTTCTAAATATGAATCAAAAATAGGTCTGTGAGAAACAATTGGCAGTAGAAAGCAGAACACAGTATGAGACTAGTTGTGTAGCAATAATTCTTTGCTTTCTGAGAATTCTAAGGAAGAATTGAGGCATGAGGCCAGGGCCAGATTAAGACAAAATTCCAGAGTTGGGAAAACATTGGGTAAACACTCAGTGATTCCTATTCTCTCTAAAATGTTTAATTTGACATGTAAATGAAATATATTCATTTCATAATAAATTTAGGCACTCAATAAATGTTTGCTGAATGCAGTTATGAAATGAAAATTTTAAATGCAGAATTCATTACTTTATAATTATATATTCATAAGTCACTGTATTTTACAAAGTACTTCCCAATCCTACTCTTCATTTTAGAGCAGAAGAAATAGATTTGGATTAGCATTAGCCATAATGAGTCTCAGCTGAATAGCACTTTACAACTTTCCCATATATTATTTCACTGAGAGATGTTAAATGCCTTGTACTAAACCACTCCAAACCATGCCCTAAGCAGTGTTCATTCCTTCGTGCCCACAGTACCCATTGAGCCATATTGCCTCTTCATCAGTCCCTGCATCGTTATCTAGAGAAAAGCTGGGCGAAGAGCAAGTCCAAGTGCAGCTATTTATGGGATAACACTGAAGAGTATGATTATGGAGTCTTTAATCCTTTACTATAACAAGATTTGTATGCTCTAATTTCCCAGCTTTTATCAGAGAATTCCAACTAAAAATTCCACATTACAATTTGAGAACACAAAATAAGATGGACAAATCAGATCCAGTAAGTTACTGTTCCCATTTTGTTCAAGAAACTGTAATTCCCTTAAACTCCAATTTGCCCACTTTACAGTTCTTGCTTTCTAAATAATTCAAATTAGCTCATTTTCTTAAAAAAAATATGAAATTGTTTTTAAACTAGATTTGTGTGTCCTAAGAAATGAGGTAATATAGAAGAGTGAAACAATACACTGTTAACAGATAAAATTCATTATCATTATATGCCAATTAGCTTGAAATAAACATGAAGCTCAAATGACACACTCTGTTTAACAACAAGAATAAATCACCGGGTTAGATATTGAGAAATAGAAATTTTAATCACTGAGAGTTTGGGTTTACTATTTCCAGCTACTTTCACGTATGCATTTATTTAATTATCACAAAAGTGCTATTGTTGCACAATATTACAGTTGAGAAAATTGAGGCTCAGAACATTAAAAAAAAGCAGTATAGGATAGGGATAGGGTAGCACATAATAGCAGTCTTTACTGTCAACCCAATATGATTTTAGTACCAGAGCTTCTACCAACTTAGGCAATTTATTCAAAATTGCCGAGCCTCATTTCCTCTTCTATAACTTGGGCATGATGATAATACCTACTTCATATAGTTGTGAGAATTAAATGGGTATGCATATAAGGTGTTTGGCACATGGTCAGTATTCAATAAGTATTAGTTATATAGGTATATACTATTAGTAAATTTAATAATTTATATGACCAGGATCCTGACCCAGAAGTAGCAGAGTTGATTTTTTTTTTTTTAATTAGGGTATAGTTTCTTTACAAGGTTGTGTTAGTTTCTGCTGTACAACGAAGTGAATCAGCTATATGTATACATATATCCCCTTCCTCTTGGACACCCCCTCCGATCCCACCCATCTAGGTCATCACAGAGCACCGAGCTGAGCTCCCTGTGCTATACAGCTTGTTCCCACTAGCTATCTGTTTTACACGTGGTAGTGTATACATATCAATCCCAATCTCCCAATTCATCCCACCCCTCTTCCCTCCCCACCATGTCTACAAGTCCATTCTCTACTACTGAGTCTCTATTCCTGCCCTGCAAATAGGTTCATCTGAACAATTCTTCTAGATTGAAGTAAGTCAGAAAGAGAAAAGCAGAGCTGATTTGATGCTAGCTCTGTCTGAGCACAGAATCTTTGCTCCTAGCTATTATAGTCTCTTGCCTTCCACCATCTGTAAAATGAGAGTTTTCAAAATGGGCCACGTGATCTTCTACTTCTGAGATATTGTGATTCTGGGCTATGAAGATATTTATTATTTCCTCACTTTAGTTAGTCCATCTAAATATGTATTTCTACTATTAAAACCTAGAGATCACTAATTATAACAATGAATTCAGACCTTTTATGAAAATTGTCATTCCTTGCTTAGAATCAGTTATCTAACCTTAAAAATTTGTCCTAAAATGAGGACTTATTTGTCTAGCTCAGGATACTTTATTTATAATAATACAAGTTTGAAATAAAAAAAAAATTCCTTGTTTGAATTGCACAAATAGAATAAGGCATCATCTCAAATAACTATATTTGACAACTCAAATAACAACTCAAATAACTTCAAAATTGGGTACTGCCCACAATGGATCTTATGTTTTTAATTATAACTTTGAAGTCCAAGGCACATGCAGTTAGTAGATTAGCACTTTCTTTGTTTTATTTGTGAAAAGAATTAGGTGACTCCAAACAGGGAATTTATTGAGTTTGAAAGGCATAAAATAATTTGAATATGTCAGTTAAGCTGGATTAAGTGAAACTATCTTAATTTCGAGGAATAATTTTGCATCATCCCTTTCAAGTGTGTAGTTGTGTGGAGGTACGCAACATCAAAAGAAAGACTAAGTAAATGTTGTGACTCTATGTTGCTGTAGCCCTAAATATGCACTTCACATAGAAAAGTTGGCTTAACGCACAGCATGTTATTTGACAAAGGCTGAGCTTTATTTCTGGAAAGAGGAGATTTGAAAACATTGTTTATGGTTGGGAAAAACAATATTTTTCCATTGGACTCAGTTATCATTTTATATACTCACGACATAATCTATTTTTTCATTGACAATTATTTTATATTCAATTTACCATGAGACGTTCATGGTCAAGGATAGATCTTAAGAGTGTTTAGCAACATTCCACTGTAGGATAATTGTGTATCATGTATAAACATGTGTATTTAATTTTTTTTAAATATACTGAATGTTTCAATATGAGACCTTAATAGATGCATCTAACCATTAACTGAAAAAAGTAATCCCATACTATCACATTTGGAAAATCTCCTATATAAGAGAAGACACATAATTATCTGCTAATATAAGTATGTCTTGACCTTGGAGTGTCTCACAAAACTGGCTGTCATTTCACTTATGGATGGATAACACCATCAGGAAATGGGGTAATTTCTTCAAGTCTGTTCTCTTTCACAAATGTTTAGGCTTTGCATAAGTTGTGATTTCCCTTTTAGGTTGCCATTTATTGGTCTTTTCTATCCTTTAGAAAATAGAGGAAAATTAAATATTTCTTTTGAAGATTGATTTGCAAAGATGGAAAGGAATATATAAAGTTGTTCTGAATTTGATTTATAGCATTATGTCTCTCTGTGAGGAAAAAACAGTATACAGTGAAAGTATAAGTGAAAAAGGAGCTTTTCGTTAAAGAAATGGAAAAGGCAAGGGGTATGAGAGTCATCAAGTTCATCTTTCTTTCACAAAATAAGACAGGAATTAAAATACTTCAAAATATAGTGTGGGGTTTGTATTCCTTACTGCTCCTTACCACTTACCCCATAGCTACCCCTTCATGTCAACTAATCTGGGATGAACAAGGACTAGAAATCCTTCAACCATAACCTGGCCTGGTAGTAACACTTACCTATGTCCCGGCCATCAAGACTTCTGGGGATCACCTGCTCCCATTCTGGGTAATGCTAAGTAAATGCTTTGCTTGGGAAACCAGACTTTCCATCTACTATTGGATGTCTGGCCATCAGGCAAAAGTATATAAATGAAGGTCAGTGTGGTGCAACAGCAAGCACATGTGGGCCATCACCCAGAGGGTGATGCTATTTCTGGACAGACAATGGAAACAATAAAAAGGGGTTGATTTTGTGCTTCTACATAGTCTCCTATGGTTCCTGGCTACACTGTTTTCATTTGCAATGTGAGCTATGTATTAGACTCTGAAAGATAATTTTCCAAGGTATTGTGACTAGGTTCGTAGTTCATGACTTATGATTTTTCCAAAATCAATGAGTGCATTGGAATTTAACTTCAGTAAGTCTTATAGGTATGTTGGGGATCTTTAAGATTTTCTAAAGCCATCTTATTTAGAAGAAAAGAAGAATTTCAGTGTGTCCTGATGGAGTACTTTTAGAATGGAAGGGCCCAGTTTGTAATGCAATTTATTCAGTTGGCTTACTTTGAGATTGCAATGAGATCATTGATCCTAATTTGGCCATTCCAGTTGAAAACAATATATTCTTGTGAAGATAAACAGAATAATTAATGCCTCAAAGAGAACCAAAGATAACATGTACTTTGAAGAAAGAAGAAAAGATAAAAATTATTTATCTTCAGGATGGAACTATAGACATATTATGGGGGTAAAAATCTGCATGTGGTGTATCTACAACTCGATGCTAACTGGCTGATACCAAGATAAAAGTGACAGGAGAGTGAAAGAGGAATGGTTTACCTGATTAAAAAATGAAGGGTGATCATGATGTGACAAGTTCTGAAGACAAGTAGCTTCAAGATCACAAGGAATACATAATTAGGAGCAGTATATCACTACAAATTAAATGTGCTGCATTCTTCATTTTTGTATCAACTGGATCTGACATTCTAGTATATAAAACAATCTTGTAGAAAGTTGTGGTTGTATATGACACTTAGGGAAACATAACAGTGTGCTTCTAGAGCAATAATGCTCCAATGTCCTCTGGTTGCTTTTACTAACCCTTTGGGCCACTGTATGGACACCATATAATATTCAGATATTCTTTAATGGTGGTCTTGTTCTATTTTTAAAGTGTTCCACTGCCAAGACTCCAAAACTCTATGTGTTAAGTATTTTATGGATGTGATATTGGATTAACTGTCATAGCTTGATGCCAATACAATTTTAGGGATCAAAGTAGAAAAGAAATAATAATACCTAATCAACAGCAAGATATTTTAAAGCAATACAAGAAATATAGTGTATAGAGACAGCTGAAATTCTGTGAATTGAGGAGGAAAAAGTGGATTTGAAGAGTGAAGAGATAGATTAATACATATAGAAATAGAGATATAAATAGAAATCTAGTTTATATTCATACAAACATATACATCTGTATTTATATACATTTAAAAACATATATGCATATACAGTCAGTTATTATTATTATTAATGTTCTATAAAGTTACCAAAAAGATTAAGTTAGTGAATACTGAATCATTGCACATAAAGGATATGAAAGGTTAGGTTCCTGTGAGCCACCAGTCGCATTTTTATCAACTGAGAAGTATATAACTTTGTTTTATGTGTGTTTCTGGTTAAAGACTCCTTATTGAATATTTATTGTTGATTCATTAACACTGAACTCATGGCCAGCAGCACTATAACTCATGCCTGAACAAAAAAACTACTAACACACTTATTTTGTCCAAAAGGCACATCACAGCCTTTTGCACTTAGGAACACTAGACAGCATTTTATCGCTACACTGGGGGGCCATCTTAAATAGCAAAATCATCCAAAAAAAAAAAAAGCACACAAAGTGCTAAAAGTGTATCTGCAAAAACATTTGTTTACGGTATAAGGACTGTAACAAGGAAGCAGAGTGTCACCTTGTTTGACCTCAACTGGGATTGTGTGGTTTTGGGCAACTCAAGTATTTCACTGCTGTGCACATGTCCATGAGAGACTGAAAAAGCACCAGAAATATTAATTTTAGGATTGTGCAACAAATAAATTTTAGTGCATAGGCAAATTCAAACATGCAAACAATAAAAGGAAAAAGTCCAAATTAATGAATAATGATAGTTTTAAATTAAATATTCTCAGAATCAGTTCTAAATTGAGCTTGCACTGCTTTATTTATACTCTCTCATCCAATAAATTTTAATTAGCAATATTTGCAAAATCCAGTTATGGGTGGTCAGCTAGGGAGGACTCGATGGCCAACCATGGTTTTATATGCATTGTAACGGCATAAACTGAGATCGTTACAAGCAGACTTAATTCCTATTAATTAGTGTATTTTAGATGAGAAACCATAGATTGAAGCTTTCTTGGGTTCTTGAACTCACACACTATCTACCTGATGAGAGGTGGTGTGACAATCAGAGGTATTTCTGGGTCACTGTCATCAAACTCTACTGAATGGCTGATTTTTTTTTATGGAGCTGACTTTTAAGCAGAAACATGGAAGATGCAAAAGAAGTAGCTCTTGTGTTGCAGAGAGATAACTTCTTAAGTATGCTGAGACAGAGTGAATGGATGAAAAAACACTGGGAATTAGAGAAGGAGGCCACCACTAGAGGTTCCCAGGCCTGTTCCTGAATTGTTAGGCTGTGAAGTTTTGGGTCTAAGGTTCAGGGGTCAATTTTAAGCAGGCTGTGAAAATATATATTCTCTCCAGGGAATTTCTCTCAAAGAGTAGGCTCTTTGATTTCAGAACATCCCTGAAAAAAATATAGATTGAAAACTTCTCCCCAGATATCAGATTCATAGGCTGTATTGATAACCCAGAGTTGGAGAAAACACCCAAAATAATTTCTGGAAGCTGTTACAAGGACTTGACTAGGTCCCCAGGACCTATATTTCTGAAATTTGAAAAAATGGGTTTTCTTGAGGTTTCAGAAAACCTTCTATGGGTCCAGGGATTACCTTTTAAAACCTTTCTGGTTACTGAGATGTGTTAGAGGATCATTGACTACCAGGGTAGATTGTAGAGAAAAAAAAAGAAGAAAGCCTGCACAGATGATACAAATGCATGAGCTACTGTGGAGAAATATGTGCATGTTGGCCACATTTGAATGCAGAAATGAGGGCCAGTTGTAAAGTTCCAAGTTTTCAGATCTAATACTGATAGAGAATGCTGAGGAAGAATTTGGGCTTTTAGATTTCCCTGGAAAATTCAATATCCTTTTACAATGAATTCAGTTGTACCTTTACTTTGTGGATATTTTAGTGAGTTTCTTGGGATTTTGTGTATCCATCAAAAGTAGAATATGTTAATAACTGATTTTACATATCTATAGGAGCAAAGGATAAGCCTTACTTAAGAGAGATTTTCTGAAAATATTTGATTTAGATATTCTGTATTATATCAAAATTTTTTACATAATGCAGTTTTTTTACAAACAGAGCATATGTTTATTTGAATACATATATTTGTCTCTTAGTCTGAAAGGCAGATCATGTTGGTAAGTGAGCAAGTGATCTCTCTCATCATTTAACTCCCTTTGCAATGTTTTTGGTTAGTGCATCTTCCAAGATGGTAGATAGAATATGGTACAGAAGAGACATTGCCTCCAATTCTCTCATGTTTTTTGAATATCTTATTTACTCAGGATTACATGGACTAAATGTATGTTGTAAGCACATGCAAAATCATATTACATTTTGCATATGGCATTTGCAGTATGGAAGGCTCAGTACCAGTAACTTTTTTTTCAAACAATACTTTAAAAAAATTTTTGACAATGCTTAAAAGGAAAATTTTAAGAAAATATTTTAATTTAAAAATTTTAAGAATAAATTTACCCTACCACTCCATACCACTATAATACATTCACTGTTTTATTGTTTCAATGTAATTTTAAAGACCTCCTTGTCCAAATTCATTTACATTTTTAAATAGTATCTCATATTTCCAGTCTTCTCAACTTTCATATTTTAATAGCTCAGAAATATTTTATTAAGTCGATGGAGATTTACTTACTTGAATAATCCTCTTTTGCTAGATAGTTTGTTTTCCTCCTCCCCTGCCCTTCACCTGGTCTTAGAAAAACTTGTAATTTATACCTTTTTTCTTCTTTTGAATACTTATCTTAGGATAGATGTATTGGAATTAATAACGTGGCCACCAGCAGGCCAGCAATTTTAGTTTGATTGCTTCCTTCCATGTCTGCCTTCCATTACATACTTAGTGTTCAAATGCATTTGTTCATATGTAGATTTTCTAGACTATATTAAATCAAAATATGCCATATGTTTAAATAGAAATATTAACAACAGGTCCCAGCAGCTGTCATTTCTGAACACAAGCTGAGAGTAAACTCCATTGATTTAATTAGGATATTTAGAAGAGTGAGTACATCAGATAAATTAGAGCAACATCTCCCACCCTCCATGCCATAGTCAAGAGTATGCTTTGGAAATAGACAAGTCTTCAAATCCAGATGTGTTTACCTATGTGGTTTCTTTTTTGTTTTGTTTTGTTTTTCTTAGTTTGTTTTTATTTTATTTACTTATTTTTGGCTGCGTTGAGTCTTCATTCCTGCGGGCGGGCTTTCTCTAGTTGTGGCGAGCGGGGGCCACTCTTCGTTGCGGTGCGCGGGCTTCTCATTGCAGTGTCTTCTCTTGTTGTGGAGCACGGGCCCTAGGCATGTGGGCTCTAGAGCACAGGCTCAGTAGCTGTGTCCTGCGGACCCAGTTGCTCTACAGCATGTGGGATCTTCCCGGACCAGGGCTCAAACCCACGTCCCCTGCATTGGCAGGCGGATTCCTAACCACTGCACCACCAGGGAAGCCCGACCTATGTGTTTTCTGTCCTCTTCCTCATTTGGAAAAGAAAGGATAATAATACATATCTGGGCTTCCCTGGTGGTGCAGTGGTTGAGAGTCCGCCTGCCGATGCAGGGGACACGGGTTCGTGCCCCGGTCCGGGAAGATCCCACATGCCACGGAGCGGCTGGGCCCGTGAGCCATGGCCGCTGAGCCTGTGCGTCCGGAGCCTGTGCTCCACAACGGGAGAGGCCGCAACAGTGAGAGGACCGCGTATCACAAAAAACAAACAAACAAAAAAATAATAATACATATCTCCTCTGGGTGATGATAGAATGAAATGAAATGAGGGAAAATCTACTCAGGTCATTGCCTGCCACAGAGTAAGGGCTTAATAACCCTAGACCTTTGTGCTCTATTTAGAGAGGAGGAAAAGTCATCTGGGGTCTATCAAATTCAGTATTAGTTGATTTCTGGTACCATAAAATGCTTAGTAGTCCCTTATTTTGTGGATAACAAGTGTATTCAAATGAGAAGAATGGCATTTCTGTGATTGTCTCAAGTCATGTTACCAATTCCTGATTTACTTTTGTAGCAGAGCTGAGAAAATGTGTACAGTTATGAACTAGTGGGTGCAGGTGTATGTTTGGTTCTTTATAGTTGACCCTTATCCAGGCTTTTGTGAACATGTGTATATCTAAACCTCTTTAAAACTATGTTCATTTTCTGGACAAAAGGACAAAATCATTTTAGTTGTCAAATTAAAGAAAAGGAGAACTCTAAACATCTGCAGTCCTATGTTTGACAAAAGAAGCCAGAAATATTTTTTCAGTTTGAATAGCATTCTGCATTTAGACTGGAGAATGCTAACTGGTAGATTATTTGAATGTAGAAAAGCACAGACTGACTGTTAGGTAAGGCCACAATTTATAAAGAACTTGTATGATTTGCCTATGAAGAGAGTACATCCATTTCTCTGGTACCTGTAGGCAGAGAGGCAGGTCTGTGAAGAAAGAGAAAAGCAGTAAAGGCAAAGGGTATAAGACATCAAACAAATGCAATCATTTGTACTTAGTCCATATATAGTTTTTCCTATCCTCAGAATAACTTGTTAGGAGCTAGTCTCTCCTCAGTGGAACGCTGGCATCCCCTCACCAGTCCATTTTCTTATGGTTTGAAGGAAAGACTAAGCTTTACAATGTTAAGGACAGTTGAAGAAACCATTTATTTTTGTCTTGCATGAAAATCATCATTTGAAAATGATTTAAGTTTTTATTAAATCAATAGTGAGCTGTTTGTATATACTAAAGATGCCCGGCTGCAGTTTGCTGATAGTCACAAAGACAACTGTTCTAAATATTCCATGCTGCTTTACCATTGCTCTGCAGTTGTGCTTGTCTCATTTGTCCCCGTTGCTTTTGCATTTCTTGCCATGTCATTGTATTGCGAATTTTTAAAAGGAAAGAAAAATCCCACAAACTTCAAGGCACATTTTGTCAAAGATTGTAAAGAGGAAACCACCAAACAAGCAGCGATAGCCCAACATTCAGTCACAACCAGGAGTCTCCACTATGAAACCCACAGACTTGACCAGAGGCTGCTGTCAATTCTGTCAATCGTTTAGCTGCCTAGTTTTTTCATTTGTATGAGGTGAGACCGGCAGTTAGATGCATTGTTACATGTTTTGTAAAGGAAAAGTATCCTTAACTTACACATACCTGACTTTTCATTTAGACAACTGGGGGCACCCGCAAAATTTCTCTGTCAAAATAGAGTGCAATTGGAAAAATGCAAAAAAACAAAAGTTAGATGGATGGAACTCAAAATTTAATTTTTTTTCTGTTACCCCAGATATTTCTTTTATTTTTAATTTTTAATTGAACTTCTTGGAATCTCTATTCACCCTAACTGGACAAGAATAAGAAAAGGATGTTTATTTCTACCTCAATCTAAATAGAAATCTTGGAATTCATAACACTTTTTAAGTCAATTTCTTTCTATAGATATGTCTAAGAGAGTATCTGGATCTTATGGGATATGCAGTCACTTATTTGAGGCTATCTTTTAGCCTCCCTCTTTTGAAGTCTTTCGACTGTCAATGTGACTAAAGTAGAAAGAGCATATCTAGGAGCCTAGAAAAAAAAATGTGAAAACAATTCATACATCAGCTCTATAGTTGTGTTCTATAAGGAAAACTATGTTTCAGTGAAAGCAAAAACCATTCAAATCCTTAAATTAAATCATATCCTCCCATGATGGAGAGTGTTCCACTAGGTCCCACCTGGACCTGATCTCTCACCCCCCAATCAGTGCCACTGTCACTGGCACCATTAAGAACCAGAGAGTCATAGTACAATCATTGAAGGCAGAATGTGATCAGTACTTCACCTGCCCCTACTAACACACTCAAACTGAGGTACT
The DNA here is from genome assembly GCF_003031525.2 of Neophocaena asiaeorientalis asiaeorientalis. Lineage (NCBI taxonomy): Eukaryota > Metazoa > Chordata > Mammalia > Artiodactyla > Phocoenidae > Neophocaena > Neophocaena asiaeorientalis. The sequence continues at coordinate 666,731 of NW_020175832.1, read as the reverse complement.
GTTTGTTTTCTAATCTCATCCTGCTTGAAGCCTTAAAATAAGTTAACAATCCTGATCCTACATCGTTTTCAATTCCTTTGTTGCATATAGAGAACTTAAATGTACTAAAGAACTCTTTAATTTGCAAAATTACTAATTTATCATGTCATGTTAATGAACTGTCCCAAAGCAGTTTTCCAAAGAGGAAAATATGCTTCCACAGAGTAGCTGATGCACTGAACAGAATCTGTTTAATATTCACTCACTGAAGACTTTGAAAACATTAATCAACCACATGATGATCTGGGATTTTACATTTTAAACCTCAGACCATCTGGGAAGTAGCCACTATTTAATCATTTCTCGAGGCAGCCTGCTCTAGTGAAAAATGCAAAGACCAGAGAAAGAAAGCAGGTTTTAAGTTGTACCCAATGCCAATTGATTGGTAATGGCTTCTTGAAGTGCTGGGTAGAAAGGGATTCTGGGACAACGTGGAAGCAAAGAGAAAAAGAGTATTGAAATTGATTAGCTATGTCTGTAATGCACCCAGGAAAAGGCCATAGCAGTTTATGTGGCACAGATAAGCAGTCCCTGCATGGACTGTGGAGATAAAAATCCCTAGCTTCCATCCATGGTGTTCTCATTTTAGAGTTCTAGATCTTGTGTTACTTACTTAAGTTTTCAGTTTTAGTTTTGTCAACTTTAAAAAAAATATTGACAAATTATACAAACAAAATTGAGTTATTTGGGAATGGCAGAGGAATTGCAGTTCAGGACAAGCCAGTTATGGAGAACTATAGGCAAATCCTACAAAGGAAAGGCCTTTTTAACAGGTCTCAGGAGGAAATTGGGGAAGGTTGTTGAGACCAAAAGTTTTGGGGAGAGTAAGAGTTCAAGGATGTGACGGTTTCTCATTGGCTATAAGGGTTAGAACATTGTCACTGCTGTAGCGAGAGATCTCCCTTTTTTTTTTTAGTTTCTTAATAGCAAGAGATAACATTCTCAGGTGAAAAATGTTCTCCCTTGTCAGAATAATTCTTATCTTCTTTCTTCCTGCTGGTGAAGTAAGCTGCAGGAGTTACCTGCTGAGAACTCCCCCTTCAGGGATTCCAGACTCCATTTCCACAGTTTCCTTGTTAATAAGAAAGGGAAGGCTAATCAGTTTTACTCTGAAAAGTGTAGGAGGAAAAGTGTGTAAAGCCCCAACTTATTTTTAAATAAGTGTATATTGATTATTTGAGGGTTTTTTGAGAAGGTTCTTGAACCACAATCAAAGTATAGCTTTTTGTCTACCACTCTTATATGGAACACAGTTCTTTTCAATAATCAGGTACACACAAAATTAAATTATTGTCACTATAAAATATTTTAAGCACACAAAATATGCCTAAAACTCTGCAGATTAACATATATTTCATTATACTGTCCCTATTATTTCAATTCGACCAAGAACTTAATTTAGTTGCCATTAGATTTATGAAGTGTAGAAAGCTTTTAAGATCACTTGATTAAATGTATATTCATCCTTTTTACTAATATTTGTTACTTACATGTAATACCCTAAATACAGTACTAAATGTGTGCATAGGATGTTATAAAATGAAATAACAATGAACATTTTCAGGCATGTATATTTTTCCACATCATGATGGAGTATTTATGATTGTTCAAATTTTAGGTAATATTTTCATTACTATAAGATACAGTTTCAGCAGTGTTCAGGATTAAAAATCAATTATGTCTTCAGATTTTAAAATGACCAAATTAATTCTTTAGCTGATATAGCTCAGTGAATATTATTCATTTTCCCCTGTTAAAAGATAAATTGAGGCACATTAAAATTTATGAGAGTCTGAGCAAAGATCAATTGCAGTCAAGCAGCACCAAATGTGAAGTGGTTAGGCGGGCTGCACTGACAGGAGCAAGGGGAGATATTTTTATAAAGAAGATAGGAAGCAAAACAAGAACATTATTTGATTGGCTCTAGTTTAAGTGGTTGCCTTATTTGGGAAAGACTGGTTGGTTGTTTGTGATTGTTTTTTCTTAAATTTGATTGTCTTGGATTCCGGTGTATTGACTGTGGCTTAGGTTTTAGTTTGCTTACATAGGCTACCAAGGCATTAGAACTACCACAATCCAGTGGCCTCCTTGTTTAATTACTTTAACACCCCTAATTTTGTTTCTAAAAATTTGAGCCTGATATTTGTATTAGGCAAGAGGATATCTTTGTTCTATTTGCTGCCTCTGCATTCTGAGGACATCTTGCTAAAGAAAATCTCTTAAATATCTTATAAATTTGATTTGTTTATTCATTGTAGTGAGAGCACCTGGTAGATTTGAGAAGAGAGAATGGTAATTAACATTGGCAGAAGAAAGGAAATTCAAACTGAAAATGACCACAATCCTTTATTTGTAGTAGACAAATAAACCTTTAAGAGAAAAGATTGTAGCTCCTAGGTTTTGGTGTAGGAAACTAAGGGGATATCAACTAGTAACGTAATTTGTTACAGGCACTGTCCGTGCATAGCTGGAACAACCAGTTGGAAAGTGAAAAATCGTTGTCAGTTAGTTAACCAGTTGTTTTGTCTACATTATAGAGTAAAGAAAAAGTTGAGTTTTTTTTTTTTGCATTGTTCAATTGATTCAAATTTTGAATATTATATTCATTAGATATTTTGTTCCATGGAGCACAGAATCAGAAAACCTCTAGAGCAATTGCAAAGGGACAACCTCATTAAAGTTCATGAACTGTGTTGTTGTTGATAGTTAATTGATTTAACAATAATCAGGTTTTCTTAAGTCTCAGGAGAAATATTTTTACAACTAAACAAGAAAGACTTCCTTTGAAAGATATATCTTTACCTTGAGTTTATCAATTTTATTTTATTTTTTACTTTTTCAGTAAGCGGGCCTCTCACTGTTGTGGCCTCTCCCGTTGCGGAGCACAGGCTCCGGACGCACAGACTCAGCGGCCATGGCTCACGGGCCCAGCCGCCCCGCGGCATGTGGGATCTTCCCGGACCGGGGCACGAACCCGTGTACCCTGCATCAGCAGGCGGACTCTCAACCACTGCGCCACCAGGGAAGCCCCAAGTCTATTAATTTTTAAAGCAAGCAATTCTTACTTCTTTCTACATGGCATAGAATTTAAAATACTGAAGGCAAATTAGAAGATGTAAACTTAATTCATAGATAAAATAGAATTTCTTTTCAACTGAGCCCATGAAAAAGGAAGGGGAGAGCTTCCCTATCGTGTTTAGCATCCCCTTGTGTTCCCTTTTCTGTCTTTGTGTTATGATACTGTAAGGAACAGCATCCTTCTAAATATTAGAGAGCAACCACCTTTCAAAAAACAGCCCTTCGGTATATATTTATTGAGTATTTACCAAATATTTTGTTAGACACCAGGGATACCTAGAATGCTGAAGAGAATGTAGGATGCAATCTCTTCTAGCTCCTATTGAGATTTTGATAATTATAAATGCTGTGTATTTTATGCTAATTCAGATTTTGCTAGTTTGAAATAGTACAATATAAAATATTAACTAAACCTTATTTTATGAATCAAATTTTCAAAAAAATAATGCAAATGCTTTTTTGCATTTATTTCTATGAGATAATTAGTCCTGGATTAGGTGAGCTTTGAATAATACAAAGTCTTCAAGAATATATGCTTTACATAAATATCTTATTGCTTTACTGTTTTTTTCTTCTGCTAGTAAGGTTACTTGTTTTAATAGGCTGAAAAGATTTCTAGTCACAGGTTATCCCCTTTTGTCAAAAGGCTTTCATTTTTTTTTTTTGATTGAAGTATAGCCTATACATTGAAAAGTAAACAAATCACAAGACATTGTATAAAAATCAAAAAAATTTACAAATTTATCACACTATTTTAATCAGCATACATAACCAAAATCAGCATATTACCAGAAAGTTAAGAAGCCTACCCTATGCTCCCTGCCAGCCACTACCCACTACAAGGGCAAACTCTATCTAACTTCTAACACTGTTGATTGATTAGTTTTATTGTTTTTGAACTACAAATAGTCATTCAGCATGTGTTCTTTTGTGTCTAGCTAATTTCATGCAGTATTTTGTTTGAATTATTTTCCAAACAAATATATATGGGACTTCCCACTGGGGTTACAACTAAGTATTGCATATTAACAATATGCTAGTGACTGTATAAATTTATTTTATGCATAATCTCATTTAATCATTACATTAAGCCAAAACATAGGTAGTTCTATTATAAATAAATAAATAAAGTTCACTTTATTGATGTGAACACTAAGCCTTAGAGTGGTAAATTATGTTCCCAGGATATACAATTGTAAGTGCCGGAACTGAGAGTATAAACTCAATACAGACATACCACCCATTAGAAATGTTGTTATTTCACCAAGACCTTGGTTGATGTATAAGAAACATGCTTGGGTTTCCCTGGTGGTGCAGTGGTTGAGAGTCCACCTACCAATGCAGGGGACAGGGGTTCATGCCCCGGTCTGGGAAGATCCTACATGCCGCGGAGCGGCTGGGCCCGTGAACCATGGCCGCTGAGCCTGCGCATCCGGAGCCTGTGCTCCGCAACGGGAGAGGCCACAATAGTGAGAGGCCAGTGTACCACAAAAAAAAAGAAACATGCTTGATTTTGGGGAAGAGTCAATTTTTAGATCTTAGCTTGCTGATAAACATTGTTGGTAATATACAAAATGGTATTAACTGGGAAATTTAATAGTATGGCATGATATTTTATAAAGCAGTACAAGGAGCTACTCTTTTCTTGTTAAATAGTCTAAGTGTTAGTTACTATGTGATAAGTAACGGCAGAATTTTTCAGATTTCAAAGTCAGAAGCTACACAAATATGTCATAGATTTGGAAAAACTCATTCACTGCAGCTCTATCCTCTGCTTCCAAAATAGTTGATATAATTCATATTCTGAGAAAATTTTAGGAAAATCTCAACATATAATGGTAGCTTTTTTTGTGTGTCTTAGAAATGTAACAAACCTGCAACTTCCATTAAGTTAAAAGATCAAATAGATATTTGGTAGCAATAATTAAAAATAAATAAATATTAAAAAGCAATATAAAAGAGGACCTTCTTTCAAAGGATGGTTCATGTAACTTAAGCTTCTAACAAGCATCTACTAATGATCATTGGCAAAACAAAGCATAATCTGAAATTTTCTCAACCTTATTTTTCTATTTTTAGAAATTTTATTTCTAAGGGTCATGCATTCTCTAAGTATAATATACTTTTTAGCTAGAGGAAACAAAACGAACTGTTCTTTTGTAAGGGAATTTTAAAAAACAAAGGAACTTGTGAAAGAGACACATACTTTCCATCCAAATTAGATTCTCCTCTTCTTCCATAATGATGGAATTCCAAGGTAAGCATGTAACCTCCTAGCCAAAAACTACATTTCCCAGAATCCCTTGTAGTCCTGGCTTTTCTACTAAATTTTGGCCAATGATGTCTAAATGAGGAAATAATATGCCTTCTCAGTCATGATCTTAAAAGAATGCATCTTCCTTTTTTCTCCTTTCCTCATGTTTTCTGAAATATGGATACAGTGTTGAGCCAGCTTATACCATGTGGGCACCTAAGGAAGATCCTCTAGGAAAGATGGAACAACAATCTGGAAAGATCCTGGATCTCTGGGTGATCTTGTAAAGTAGATTTTATTAGCCTGGGACAGCCCATATCCAGATTGCTATTAAGAAAGACATAAAATTCTGTCTTATGTAAGTACTTTTGAGTCTCAAACAGCTTTGTTAAACTGTTGAAATATATTCTAACTACCACATAATTTGGCACCTGAAAGTGATGTTTTGACACATCTTGAAATATGTAATATTTGTTGGCTAAATTGTCAGGAGGTGGGAAGCAAGACACAAATATTCCCGGCTGAAAAGTTAGAATGTTATTAAAAAGAATTTGGTAAAATTGTTGCTTATGATATCTTGAACATCAGACCACATGCTGACCAGTACTATAACTCTAGAAAAATAGTTTTTTAAAAAGTCTTTAATGCCAATATACATTTGTGTGTAGTGACGTTTTAACAAATTCTGTAAAGGAAAAATGAACTCAGGCTATTACTAGCCATCTTACAAGGAGAAATTTAAATATATACAGTGATGATAAGGGGAATTCTCTTTGCCTGCATTCACCAATTCAAGTTGACTGAGTGGCTGGTAACTAGGAGCACTGAAAGTTAAAACAAAATACAAACTGCTTTTGTACCTTAAACTAAAACATTTATATGAGGTGGCTCTGAAGATAATAAGAGATATACCCCCAAGTGCTTCTCAAACACTTCCAATTTAAGAATTTTAGGGCAGAAAAAGGTAGCTATCTTGGTGGCAGAAATCATATTAAGGGGCTTCTCTTTATCACCTAAACCTATTCTTTAGATTGCTTTAAGGTAGTATCTACTAGGTTAAGAAAGAGGGATGAGAAGAGAGACTAGTGAATAAAAACAATAAAGTCTTTGGGCTTAAAAAATACAAATAAATGGGATCTTTGGTAGTTGTTACATGCACATGGAATTTGTTGGAGGTAAATATACTGCAAATCTATTAAGTTTCCAGAGGGCTGTACTGATAAAGAAATGTCAAACCTGCATGACAAAGGGCATGTGACCTATGCAATAGCTGTGCCCTCAGAAGTGCAACCGCAGGAATAGGGCTGTAAAAGCTGTGCAGCTATCAAGAAGGGCCAACTCTCTATCGTTCACTTCAGATGTGGTCACTGAAGATAATGGACAGAAAGAACCTTCCAGGGGAAAATTCTGGGATGAATGAAGGACAGTGTGTAAGGCTATTCCTCCAAGAGAACAGAACCAGGAGTTGTGGGATGGAATAAAAAAGGAACTTACTTCACTGCCAAGGCAGGGACATATTTGCAGTTTCTATCCAGTGGGATTTGATAATTATAGTGAACATGGGGCTGCTGTATATTTCCCATTTTCCCTTTTTCTGAATATAATTTGGAGTGACATTATCTTTTTCTGACTCCAAAGTTTTATGCAAGTCATTTGTGTGGGGGGAGAGGGTCCGTTGCAGAGCACAGGCTCCAGACACGCAGGCTCAGCAGCCATGGCTCATAGGCCCAGCCGCTCTGCTGCCTGTGGGATCTTCCCTGACCGGGGCACGAACCCATGTCCCCTGCATCGGCAGACTCTCAACCACTGCGCCACCAGGAAAGCCCGGGAGGGGAGATTTGAATACCTTGTTATTTTGATTTAGAAGTCACCGGACCCCCCAAAATACACATAGAGATAGTTAGGTGATGAAAGGGCAGACGGTAGAAAGACTACTAGTTTCCAATACCCAATTACTCTTCCATAATATCACTTTTTATAAAAATCAAATTATTTTATCAGTCAAAGGCTACATTCCCCAGGTTCCCTTGAAATTATGCCTGTCTATTTCACTAAGTTTAGCAATGGTGTGTGAAGAAGGGATATGTGTCACTTTTAGGTTATACCCTTAAAAGGAAAGCGCATGCCTTCCTTCCCCCATTCCTTCATCCAGCTTCCTGAAACATGAAGTTGGTGATGAGTTAACTTGGTTCATGTGGACAAAGAAACTACTTTGGGATATGAAATAAAATTCATATTTTATGGCAAGACAAGAAAATTTTAAGCATAAAAATTCTTCTCTTCCCTTTGGCCTCCTCTCACCCCTTACTGTGCATTGTGTATCTATAGTATGCATCGACCAAACCTCCCCCATTGGCATCCCCCTGCTCAAACATAAAGAGCAACATTCTCTTAGCATCAACAAGACAACTCCTTAAAGGTAACATTCTTTCCTGATCTTATAAGAGGTCACATGACCCACCAGGATGACACTGGATCTGGATTATGTAAACTGTCAACAATACACTGTTTGATGTATAGCACTCTGTCTCAAAAAACTTATATAACTGTACCTTGATCTCTAACAGGCAGAACAGTTCTCAGAGCTTTCTGAGATGCTCTTCCTGGGTTATATCCTCAAATTTGGCTCAGGTAAAATTTTCCAATTCTTTCTTAGATTGACTGATTAATTTTTTGTCGACAGGGGATACTGAAGCTACAAGCTAGAACTGTCTGAGTTACTGGCTGCCATACAAGACTTGGACCATCATTTTGTCCCCTAAGGGAAATAAGCTGCTATCTTGTTGAAATGATTTAATTTGGCAGTGCAACACAAAATACTGGTGTGCCACAAATGGATTTCATGCTGCCAAGGTATTGATCTCAACCCTTGGGGTGACTGGGTAGAACCTGAAGCTGCTAGAACCTTTAGACTTGTCACCATCTTCCCAAAAAGTCTTTTTTGTTTAACCCTTTTCTAAGTATGTCATGACATTAGAAACACTGGGAAATTCTGCCCTAAACAATACAGAGTCTTATCGTTTTAGGTCATGGGTAGCCTGCTTCACTGAATCCTCGAGAATGCCCTATAGTATAACCTTAAGAAATACAACACAGAAGTAACTAGGCTGTGCAACTAATGGTAAGTAGAATTGCCTTTTATAGTAATTGGACATGGACTCTCATCTCTAAGCCCTCAGCCTGAGAAGGTGTAAAGGCAGCTTGCAGCTCCAGCCTCCATTCACCTGGTATCCTCCTCAATTCCTTTGGGTTATTAAAAGGATCCAGCAGGATTGAGCCTAAGTAGGAAAGAGAAAGCACCAGGGATCTGCATGCACTGGCTCCATTACATGTGCTTCATTGCTGGTGTTGTCATCCCAACTTCCTAGCCCAACTTATAAATCCCCATGTGAAATTAATCCCAGTAAATTTCTGGTTGTCATTTTTGTCTGTCCTTACACATGGAGACCAGCCTGGTGGTCTGGCCTAGAATCCCAACTATTATTTAGAACAATTCCATCATAGTGGCTTAATGTAAAAAATAAACCCAGAGAGCATAGTAGATCATATTATTAACATTAACAAGAGGTAGATAAGCAATCTATTGCAAAATGATTTAATATAACTCCTTGGGCTAAGAGCATGAGAAAATTTCTAGTTGCCTTTGGAATTTATACAAGATCAGAGATTCTTGGAGTCAGTCATAAACAAAGCTGATTTAATGACCCCTTGTTTGGAACACTAAACCATTCACAGATGTTAAGAAATATACTAAAAATGGGTTGGCAAACAGGATGATGAGGCCCCAGAGCCTCCACCCATCCACTCATCTTCTCAAGGGAATGATAACTCAAAATGTTACTTTCTGACCACCCTGGACTCGCTAAGTCTCAGAGGTCTCTATGCATCTATGACTAATGGTTTCTTTTCTGTCTGAAGTTTAAATGTGAAACAACTTGAAAAGGACCACACCTTTCCTCCAGGCCCTTAGTAACCATGAGGAAAAAAAAAAAAATCAGTGTTCCTTCCATCTGGGCAACTGAGAAGCAAAATATAGAAATAAGTTATCTTGTGACATTAAGTAATGTTATAGGACAAGGAGCCAGAAAGCTCCTTTTCTGGAACTGTGCATCTGACCCTAACCAACATATATCTTCCTTTCTAAATGAAATCTTGACTGTGGCTCTTTCTGTAGGCATATTATGCAGGAAAAACCAAACGTAGGCTGGCCATTGACCTAGATGTATGTATGACCTAGGTTGGAAAGGATAAAATGGGTCAGTCAGGTCTCCTCTTTGAAAAATTTGAAGGAAGAAATATGAAGTAAATGAACTACTTAACTATAGGAATTTAAAAAGCAATATCTTGGCAGAGAGAGACCATTTCTTTGTCTAATAAACTCTTGTCATGCAAATTTCAGCACAAACTTGACTTCCTCAGGGATGCCTTCCTTTATCTTTAGACTGTGTTAAATCTCCTTGCCTGTAGCATAATGAACTTGCCTTATTCATCATAAGGACTTGTTTAAGGTCTTTTTCTTCTCTGTACTATAGATTTGTGTGAGTGCTCAAGTGAGAAACCTGGGTGTCATTCATAAAGCCTCCCACTCCTTCACTCCCAAGTCTAAACTATCAGCAAGCCCTGTAAATCCTACTTCCAAAATATATTTCAAGTCTGACTACTTTTGTTCCATATCTATTGCCAGCTGCTTACCTAATTCCCCATCTTTTCTCAACTGAACAACAAAAGCCTCCAACAGTCTAAGTAGTTTCTGATTCCTACTTTTACCTCCTTTTTACCCATTTTCACAAAGTTAACTGAATGATCTTTATGAATGTAAATTGTTCCAAATCACTTGCTTGCCTAAAATGATTCAGAGGTTTTCCACTGTGCCTAGAATCAAATCTTAAGTCTTTGACACAGACTATAAAGCATGCCTGATCTCTTCCCTGCCCCCACTGAAACCTCACCTCATGCCACCACCCCCTCACTCACTGGGGTTTACTTTCACTGTCTAATTTTCATTTCTTCAAATTTACTAAGCTCTATTCTATGTCAAGGCCATTTTCAGAGCATCCTTCCACTCAGCCACCCTCAGTTTTCAACAGGCATTTCTTTAGATGGTTGTTCCCTTACTACCCAGTCTAAATTAGCTTTCCCTGATATACCCTTATAGCAACTTTTATAGTACTTTTCAAATTTTGGCAGCATGTGTTTATTTTTATGATTTTTTGTCTCTCCTCCTGAACTGACAGGTCTCTGGGGACAGGGGACCTATGTGCTTGGTTTAGTACATAGTATAATATTTTGCACATAATATGTACTCAATACATTTATATTGGATTAATTAGAATATAAGCAAGTAGACTGGTTTCTTGAGTGGAGGCAGACATGGAGAAAGGAGGTAGACAGAAAGATAGAAAGATAGATAGATATGAAACAGGAAGGAAGGAAGCAGGGCACAACCTTTGAAAGAATGACATAACCCAAGGACATGACATAAACTGATTAGAACCAAATGGGTCCAAGATGTGGACAAGTCGACTTTCTCCACTAGATCTTGAGCCTCAGTATACGCTCACATCAGCAAGCTAAATGACACAGCCATAGTCACTGTGACAGTTCCAAGACCATAAGGATCAAAAAGTGGGTGGCGACCCAATTCTTGGAAATCCCTGCCCCTTTCTAAAATAGCTGGAATACTCTTCCCACTCATTAGCCTATGAAATTACCCACCCCTATAAAAACTGACAACCCCATACCCTGTTGCCTTTCCCACCTTCTGAGATGGCCCACAGTCTGTCTGTGGAGTGTGTTTCTCTCTAAATAAATCCACTTCTTACCTATCACTTTGCCTCTCACTGAATTCTTTCTGTGATGAGACATCAAGAACCTGAGCTTCATTAAGTCCTGAAACCAGGTGTGTGATCTCAGTTGGAAGACTGTGGGTTTTGGCTGGGTTCGAGTCCTGGCCACATGGGTTCAAGCCCCAATCTGGGTTTAGGCTGGGTTCGAGTCCTGGCACGGGGGTTCAAGTCCCAGTCTGAGGTGCATGGTTTCAGATAGACAGTGACCAATCCTGAGAGGAATAAAAGAGTTGGTTCTTAGAGTTGTCATGATTTGCAAAAGTTCCAGTTTTGTTCAACTTGTACTTTTTTCAGAGGGAAGAAAACAGAGACAAACAAACAAAAAAGTCTCTTTGAGCAATGAGATAACATATGTTCCTTGAAATTAAGTAAACAAACCAACAACCCTAACTACCTAACTAAAGTAGTATATTATCATGATAAAGTGAATGTGTAGGTTGAAAATACAATAATTTGTCATTCCAAAGGAGAAAGGGACACCATTGTCTTAAATTAGATTATTTTTAGATTATTTGTATTCATTTGTTGGTGGTTAGCTTGTTAATCATCTGTCTCTCCCAGTTGTATGTAAGTTTCCAGGTGGCAAGACCTCTGTCTATGTTGTTCATAGATATATAGCCAGCACCAGTAAAACATAATGGTTTTAAAGTATATATGAATTTAAACTTTACTGTTGGAGAGTAGCAGAGGATGATGTGTGTGCAGAAAAATGCAAATAGCATTTAGGAACTTGCATATAGATTAGAACTAACCTCTTGGGGTTAATTCTTGATGCCTGATAAACTTCTGTCCAATGACAAATGTGTTAAAATGGTGTTTGGAAACCTATATTATAAGTGAAACTTGTGGATTTCAACCCTGGGGAAGAGACAGAATTGAACACCTACTGTCCTAAATAGAAATTCTGCTAGAAATATTGCAGTGGAAACCTGGTGTTTTGGAAAGGATAATGTAATCAAGGCCTTTTACCCACCCCCCCCCCAAAAAAAAAAGGATTACAAGATTGAGAAGGCAATTTCCTGGGTAGTACAACAACTAGCATTCATTTTTGTTTTTGACTTAAACACTGAGAAATATCTCTGAGGAGTCTGAGAATTCAAATGATCTAAATTTTTGGCTACCTTATACCTGCACAGAGGATATTTTCATATCTATGCAAGAAACTTAAGAAGGATGCCATATATTCTTAATTTTCTCAGAAAAATAGTTTCTTCAGTACTGCTTTTATATACCTCTTCATTCATTCATTCTTTCAACACATATCTATCACCAATGTTTGATTGGGAAATTTTGCACAAATGAGTATCTACCAATTGAAACAATTATATTGAAAGTGACTATATGGGTCCAAAGAATGGACTAGATCTTTATTCTCAACTGTAAGTCCGGATTAACATCTTATGGGACAGTTTTAAAATTATTTATATGTAAGCCCCACCAAAGGAGAGCACATTCCAATTAAATTTGAGTTTCTGGGAGAGTGTCAAAGTATGGCTTTTTTTTAAAGCTCCCCCTGAATAGCTAGGGCTGCTAGTGAATTACTGTTATTTGTTAATGAAGCAGTCATTCTTCCTTCATGGTCTTCTGAACTGAGTTAGTGTTGACTGTGCCCAAAATGAGCCCAACGCCTGCCATTTTCTCCATTTGAAGACAAAATTACTAAAAGATTTTGCCTTTCTTATTTCTTTTCAATCAGCTCTGTATCAGTTTGTGTTTCTTTGATTTGTAAATATCATTTTTAGTAGAGAATCAATAAAAATATGTTTTTCAAATCTGTAACCTGTGTCATCTGCTAGTGAGAACTTGTAGTAAGCCAATGGAGAACAAGACAGGCAATATATGTTCCTTCCAACTAAGAGTAATTTCTAGTCAAACCCCACAAATCACTTGATTATGCATAACATTTAACCTTGAATTTCCACAGGTTTACATAAATGAAATATTTATTTTATTAAAATAAAATTAATAAATAAAAATTAATAAATAAAAAAATCATTTTATTAATTTGCCAAATTAAGGATCTAGCCTTTTACACAGTGGTAAAATAGAGTGAGTATTCAGGACCAGGAAAAATAGACTTATGATCTTCCAGATATTTTCTTTCCATCTTACTGTTAAATTTCCTCTAAGGTCCATCTTGTCATAATTATTATATGTATCTCAAAAGTGATGAAACTTTCAGTAATTGTGGAATTTTCAGCTAAGGTGTTGCCTAAAGACAGAATATGAGACTTTTTTTCCCTGTTGTGTGAGCAGTGATATTAGATGTTAAAGGGAGTAAGTGGAGTGTGTTAGAGAAATGAGAAGACAAAGACATCCAGGAAAGGCATGTCACTTCACAGTATTAATCTTGTCCTAAGCGGTACTGAGCATGTGCCAATATCCCTGGGACAAAGCAACTTATGTGAAAGCCAAGGAGAGAAAGAGCAGGTGGCGGCAGAGGAGTCCAGGCACTCATAAAGCTTCAGCTTTTCAGTGGCCCAGCCTTGAAAAGCTGCCCTGATCGCGGAACTGAGTGACTGAATCTCAAAGTGATTGACACACTGTGAGTATCAGAGGGTGCTTCTGAGTCATCATGAACATGCACATGCAACAAAGAAATTTAAATGAATTGCTGCAATCTATTCACCTTTGTACACCAGCTCAAAATGTCAGTCTGTGAAAAGTTGTTTCACTTTTTCCAGCTTACTATATTTGGATTAGATGGTTGAGAAGGCACATTTAACCCAGCAAATTAATGGGGCTTCAACAATTCACTAGGCATAGTTGTCCTTCAGGGAAAATAAATTAAGAAAGCAATTGCTAAGCAGATATTCAATCGTGGCAGCTTCCCTTTTAGTTGAGATCCCTATTGAAAGCCAATTTACTTATCCAGTTGAGTGTGGGTTAGTAAAAACATCCATTGACCATATTTTTATAGTGCCAATTATTCTTTTTTGTATCTTTACCAAATTCATGAATCATCTCTACTAATTGAGCATCATATGCAAGATGTTTAGTTTCTTTTTTCTTGCTAAAATCCTGGGTGAACAATTTACATGGGTCTAGGAATGATGGCAGGAACATCATGAAGTTTTCCAGAGGTCAGAAATGTATAAGTAAGCAGCTTAAAGAAATACTACATACTGTCCATGGACCCAGAGATATTAGATGATGCCTTTGCTTCATGCAGCACAATCAGTTCTGAGGCTGTTATTGAACACAGCCTCTGAACAGAGCAAGGTTCCTTGGCAAATAAACATCAACTTTACAAACCACACAGGCACACAGATGGCTCTGACCTTGCTCCTTTCCTTTTATCTTGGAAGCCTCCTGGGACTTCTCAGTGGGAGTCAATGTGTAAAATACAAAACAACCAAATACTCAAAGCTGTAGAAAAAAAAAAAAAGCCGCAAGTTTGGAAATAGATGATGATGATTTATTTTGAAAAGTGGTAAGTATTGGAGGGTCTGATCCTGTGGCAGTGGGGTAGATTTCCTGGTTTGATTAAAGATGACGCTTCTTGCCCTCATGCAAGATTTTTCTCTGACGTTGTATGTGTTTTTCCCCTTTGTTGTAGTGTAAGTCTCTGAAAGTCTATCAAATACATATTTGTGTACCTCTTTCCTCTCTTTACAGTGTAATCACAAGTAGGGTGAAGGAGCTAATGGCCATTCATATGTTCACATAAATCAATTCAATAAATGAATTCCTTTGTAATACCTAGTTGAAAGCAACTCTTTGAAAGAATGAGGGCTTTTATCAGGGTGAGATAATTTTGAAAAAGTGGGGGACAGATAAGAATTTGGGATAAAGCTTCTTTGGGAAGCTGTAGTGGGAAACGTAAAGTAGCTTCAGGACTCTGAATTATTTGAGAGTTAGGGAACAGGGCATAAAGGAAGTTAGAAAGGGTCCTAAAGACAAGTAGAGGAAAAATATGCTATTTAAATTTTTGTTTGTTTGTTTGTTTGTTTTGCATGTAGTAGATCAGGGCTTCCAGAGATACATAGTTTGAAAGTGGCTACAACAGGACACACTACCAGAAATAAAGAGGACATTTTCTCACTTTTTTCTTGCCTTCTCTTTTTCCTATTTTCCTTCTTTTTCTTTTAACTTCACCTCCTCGTTAATAATAAAGACCATTTGTTGAGAGTCTAGCTTCAGAAGATACGTACTAAAACACATATTAAAGAGAATTGTACTAAGTTGCTATGAGGATTATGGCAACAATGACAAAAAATGATATCAGCAACAGAGTGTGAAGGGAAAGGTGATTCCAGGAATCTATCTCCCCAGGTGAACCTCCTGATATGAGAACCTGGCTATGTCTCTGCCTTACACATCAGATGCTGTGCTAGGTAGTTTACCAGCCTTGTTCACTTAGCCTTCACAATAACCCTGTGTGGTTAATATTATTTCATTCCTACAGGAGATGGAAGATCACAGATGTGCAGGAAATTTCTGAGGGTGGCACAATGAGCAATATTGTACCCAGAATTAAGCATAAGCCTGATTATGGTGCACAACATTGTTTATGTGAGAAAATGTGACCTTACAAGTAACATTTAAAAGTACAGTGTGATCATATATTAGGGATGGCCCACAATGAAACTGTTTTAAAAAGGAGAAAGAGTACTCTGGGTCAGTATTATGTGTTCTAGAACAACAACATTTATCACTCTCCTGGTTTTGAGAAAAGCATTTGCAACAAAGTAATGATTTTGAAAGTTCACACTCAGTTTTTCAGGTTCACTACTGTGTGGAGATACCTCTCACAGGGATGAGTAGAGCCAAAGTCCAGCTTGTACTCATCTGCCAGGCCTTGAGTTCAGTAAATTGTTCTCTCTCCTCTACAGGAGACACGTCTTTCTCCGTTCCTTCCTTCCTTCCTTCCTTCCTTCCTTCCTTCCTTCCTTCCTTCCTTCCCTCCTTCCTTCCCTTCTCTTTTTTCTCCCAGAGGGAATTCCTTTTTTTCTATTTTTATGAAGGCTAGCAGTGATTCTTTCCATGATGCAGAATTCTCTCTTGAAAGCAGAACTATATGCTACTGTGATACTAGAAGGCTCAATATGAAAGTCAGCCAAACACTGTCAACCAGACATTAATAATTAAACAGAATTTTAAAACTTTAATCATGACCCTGCTGATTAGATAGGTTCCCTCCTAGGAATAGAAACTAGTATGTACTCTCCTGAAGTCCTGCTTGGAATCGTGCATAAGCACTAGCAAGCCATCCCGAGGAGAACACTGCTAACAAAGAGCAGGGCTGAGTTAACATTTTTCGTAAGAGTGACCATGAAACAGTTCTCAAATGCATAGAATACAGAAAAACAGGAATGCAGAAAAGACGTGATTTGTATAATTCAAGATGTTCAAACAATTAAATAAATAAATTAGAGCTCTTTAAAAATAAGGTTGGTATGAAGTGAAAAAAATAGGGAGTAATTCTTCAGGGTTGATTATTTTGCTACAAATGTGGTGTAATTTTTAAACCATTTACACAAGAAATGAGGCAAAGATTTTGTTCCCTTTATGTGACTTTAATGTGGTTAATGCAAATTGATAGTGTTGCTAATTAAAATGATTGCATCTTTATTTAGATGGTTTTCTGGGTATAAAAATTGCACGTAACTGTATTATTAATGAAGTATTTATAGATATTTGGGTGGAGTTTGTTTTGCTTTAAGGCAGCTTTATGATTATTACTTTTATTATATATATAAACACTTTCTCTATCTTAGCAATGAAAGTCCTTTTCCTAAATAATGATAACCAACAAAAAACACATTATATATTACCCACTAAGGATTTGAGCATCATAAAATGAATATATAAAACCTCAAAACACAGAATTCTTGTTTATTTAAATAAAAGAAAATCTATTTTGTTTCAGTGGCCAGTAATGAACATTAAAGCTAAATAAAAATCCTTTGTGACTATTCAAGTGAAGACAAATTGACAATTAAGCCTGTAGAGTTGCAAAGTACATGTGAGACTGCTTTATTAATATTAATTTTAACATAACATGGAAGGAGCAACACATTGTAAGAAACACTATAAGATATAAATATTCAAGAAAAGGAAAAATAATTGGGCTATTTCTTATGCAAAATATTTTATAAGTACAATTTAGAGAAGTGTAATTTACAGAGAAATGTTTAAATTATTCAGATATTTTTAAATGGAATTTTAGAGTTGACATAGAATGCAGTTATATAGAAAAATTATTTACATATAGCTTCTTTTTTTTTGCTGTGTGTTTCAGAGACTTCCAATACATTTGAACACCACTGTGCCACTGTTCCCTATGTGAGTTCATTCAGGGTTAGACTCTAGCTCCCTTGACTCACCAGCTCTCTGAATTGGAGCAAGTCACCTAACTTTCTGTGAGCTTCAATATCTTCATCTGTAGAATGGGACTCCACTTATCAGGCTGTTGTGTTGATCAATTGAGATAATAGCCACAATGTCCTCAGGAGAATTCCTTTTAATATAGTTCAATTTAACATATGTGGAATACTGTATAAAAACTGCAAATCCTGTTCTTGCTGATTTACATCTTATGATATTTATAGCCCTCATTATGAAGTGTGTATGGGTTATTTTAAAAAATAGAAATAAGAGTGGTCAAACTGGTTAAGGTCTACCTGAAATCTCCTAGTCAGGAGGGGGTGGCATTGAGTTGTTCTGACTCCAAAGCCTGTGCCAACCACTACACCATGTAATTTTATATTTATAAAGCATGTTTCAAATAAAAGTAATTTGTTATGGAGAGACATTCACTGTAAAGTAGGCCCACTTGAATTCTTTCCATAGACTATTTGTTTTTAAAACACCAAAGGGACTTTGCTGTAGGTCTGTTACAATTTCAGTAGAAGTGGTGCTACCTATTATAATAGTGCTAGTTAGAAACAATATTGTCAGATTACATAGTATGTAGATGGTGCAGAGAAATAGCCTAAAATAAATTAGAAAGGAATTGCTTTGGAAAATTCTTGGGTGGAGATGGAGGTTGCTGGAAAAGGTGAGAAAAAGCATTATATTGGGTTGAACAATTATGCTCAAATCAAGACTCCCTTGGATGTCTTGGATGCCCTGGAAATGATATAAGCAATTTTCAACTAGGAATGCTTGTGACCGTAAGCTAAGCTAAGGTAGTATAGCAAAGTGAATGTGAGGCTCTTAGCCAACTGCCAGTTTATATCCTAGTTTCAGCTGGTACTAATTGTGTAGTGTAGGGCAAATTACTGTCTCTATATACTTCAGTGTCGTTTTCTCATGTGTAAATTGGGGATAATGATAATACTTCTCTATAGTTTTATTGTGTGGATTAAATCACCTATTGGATGTAAAATGGTTGGAATAATATCTGACATAGAGAAACAGTTCCTGGAAAACAGTAAGCATTTGACAAATGTTTGCTGCTCTTATTATTTTTATTGCTATGATATTATTATGAGATTCTTAAGACATTTATTTACCTTCCTATAGTTTTCATTTTCATTTCACTCCTAAATCCGCTGCAGCCAGCCTTTTGTTACCAGCCCTCCACTTAAACACTCTTCCTAAGTTTACCAATAAACTTCCAATTACAAAGTCCAGACCAGAGGGCAGACAGCAGAAGCAAGAAGAACTACAATTCTGCAGCTTGTGGAAGGAAAACCATATTCACAGAAAGATAGACAAAATGAAAAGGCAGAGGACTTTGTAACAGATGAAGGAACAAGATAAAACACCAGAAAAACAACTAAATGAAGTGGATATAAGCAACCTTCCAGAAAAAGAATTCAGAATAATGATAGTGAAGATGACGCAGGACCTTGGAAAAAGAATGGAGGCAAAGATTGAGAAGATGCAAGAAATGTTTAACAAAGACCTAGAAGAATTAAAGAACAAACAAACAGAAGAACAATACAATAACTGAAATGAAAACTACACTAGAAGGAATGAATAGCATAATAACAGAGGGTCCTGGAGGGTCCTTAGTCAACTTGTGTGTGGTGGGGTGGGGGTGGGGTGAGCAAACAGAAGTTAATGACCCTCGCCCTTTCAATGATTATAGTTTCTAGACCTGTTCTCTACCAACACCAGTGTTTTCGTCTTATTGTAGGATTCTGTAAAAACACCAAAGGGAGGAAAGGGTAGTATCCCTTATGCACATGAATTCCCCACATATGTCCATGGGACTCTCAAAACTAGATAATTGTATGAAATGACATGCTGCCCCTGCCCTGGATTAGGGAGAAAGATTCCAAGCCAATCTTAGCTCCTTTCTCAAGCCACAAAGTGGTGAAAGTGTTCTCAGCTCCTTTATTTACATTTACATTCTCAAATTCCCAGGGGACTCTCTGCAGTTAAGGCCCTTACCAGCTTTCCATTCTTTAGCCTTGAAACATCCCTCTAGGCTGTTCCTATTAATTCCTTTTTTCAGGGGCACTGCACGGCCCAGGGATGGGCTGTATAAAGTTCAAATCACAGCTCAACTGCTTACCATGTGTTATCTAGCGGCAGATTTTTTTTTTTCTTTTGACCACACCTTGCAGCATGCGGAATCTTAGTTCCCTGACCAGAGATCAAACCAGAGATCAAGAGGATATATGGTTCTTTGATGCTGATAAGAATCCTTGCTTTCACTTCTCCCCTGGAAGCTAGGGAGCCAGGGAACTCAAGTAGTGACAACAGAGCAGCTACTTAGGGGCTCTGAACCCCGGGGAAAATTGCTTCTGTGCCTCAGTTTCTTTATATGTAGAGTGTATTAACATAATACATCATAATATTGTGCACTTACTGCCACACACTGCGCTTAATGTTTTACATGCACTTATTCATTCATTTAAATATTTACTGAGCACCTACTATGTGCAGGCATGCTTCTAGGCTCTGGCTATATAACAGTAAACAAAGTCCGTGTGCTTCAGAATCCTACATTCAATGAGTCCACCCAATGACCTTCTGATGTCAACGTTATTGTTACCCCTATTTGACAGATGACGGAATTGAAACTAAACGTGGTTAGGTAAAATCTGCCCCCAGGGAATTCCCTAGTGGTCCAATGGTTAGGTCTCCGAGCTTCCACTGCAGAGGTATATTCCTAATAATACCTCTCATAATCTTCCCATAGGTCATGCCTCTGTCATAGCAGATGTCACATGTATATCATTACCTACCACAGAGATCGCCAGAGTGTAGGCACTCATTACATATGTGTTGATTCCATAAATATTCAACAAAAACCTGCACACGGATGTTTATAGCAGCTTTATTCATAATTTGCAAAATTTCAAAGCCACAAAGATGTCCTTCCGTAGGTGAATCAGTTAATAAACCGGTTCATCCAGAGAGTGGAATATTATTCAGTGCTGAAAGGAAATGAGCTACTAAGCCATGAAAAGACAGGGAGGAACTTTAAATACATATTACTAAGTGAAAGAAGGAAATCTGAAGAGGCTACATACTTTGTGATTCCAACTATATGACATTTTGGAAAAGGTAAAACTATGGAGACAGTAAAAAGATAAATGGTTTCCAGGGGTTAAGGAGGAGGAGGGTAGTGAGTAAGCAGAGCACAAAGGAATTTTAGGACAGCGAAACTATTCCATGTAACTGCAATGGTGGATACATGCCATTATACATTTGTCAAAATCTCTAGAATGTACAACACCAAGAGTGAGCTCTAATATGAATTATGGACTTTGGGTGATTGTGATGTGTCAATGTAGGTTTACTGATTATAACAAATGTACCACTCTGGTGCAATATGTTGATAGTGGAAGAAGGAGTGTGTATGACGGGGCAGGGTGTATATTGGAACTCTCTGTACTTTACACTCAACTTTGTCTTGAATCTAAACCTGCTCTAAAAAATAGTTTATTAATTATGAATAAATAAATAAATAATCATATCTTAAGAAGGGATGAGTTGAGCAGTGAAGATTTGTCAGAGCAAATGACATCTCAACTGGGGTTTGAAGCATTAGTAAACAGAATGCTAGAGAGACAAAGGGGAAGAAAGCCTCTCAGGTCAAGAGGACAGCCCACCTAACATTCAGAGGCTTGAAAAAGCATTTTGAATTTAGAAGATAAATAACATAGGCAGATTAGTTTTATTGAAATATAATTTAACTAAACAAATACCCCTAAGTTTTTATTCATATAATTTGTAAGTCTCTAGCTTAAATTTAGTCTTCTGAAATTATTCA
>NW_020175832.1:625045-645289 GCF_003031525.2 Neophocaena asiaeorientalis asiaeorientalis | reverse complement strand
TATAATATATATATATAAAAAGATATTTATCTTTTTACTGTCTCCATAGTTTTACCTTTTCCAAAATGTCATATAGTTGGAATCACAATATATCGACATGCTAACTGATTAGCTTAAACGCTTCTAGCATCAGTTGAAGAGAGTCCATTGGATCTGTTTATGAGAAAACAAGGACTTTCTGATTCATACAGCTTCCTTTGTGCATCTGAAGACTATAGTTAAATAGTGTATAATACACTGAAAGAGACACTGTAGTTCACTAAAATGACATCCTGTGGCCTCAAAAGGAGGTTTTGACTCGGTTCCTACAGGACATAAAGTGTTTTCACAGGCTTTACAAGAAAGCACTGTTCAAGTTATAACACTAAGGTTTCTTTCATCCCACAGAGGATAAAACTTTACAGCAAAAGAGAAGTTTACCCATCTCCTCTCACAATAGTTAGAAGGCAGGGCACTGAGAGACTGTAGTTTAGATGCTTTGCTTGTGAATGGAACTAATCCTGGTAAGATACTGTCCAAAGTAAAAATACTGAAGCACAACATAATGAATCATTTTCTTTCTACAGACTGCTTTTTTATTATTCAGGTTTATGAATGTATCCATTGATGCTCTCCTTGAGTTAGAGAAGGATTTTAAAACATGAAATACTACAGAGAATTTGTAATACATAGTTTGTGTATGTGTATGTGTTTTAATGGAAAAAAATCGAAACCTGAATAGCTTTTCATTCACTGTTTATTTATTGCTTCGTTCTTTCACAGAACGATTATTGAAAGACTCCTATGTGCAAAGCTTTGGGGAGGGTCGGTGGGGAAAGGAGCTTGAGAGTACACTAGATACTGAATCTTCCCTCAAATGTTTATAAATTTTAGAGGGAAATTAAGTATGTGGTTTTTTTGTTTTGTATGTATGTGCGTGTATATTCATTGCATATTACATATATTACACATACATATTGATTGCATATTAATTACATATTATAAAGTGTATCCAAATTCACTTTTAAACTGTCTTACATTTCACTTCTTGTGCTAATACAATAGGAGAACAAACATTCAGAGATTAGATGTTTTTGAACACTCAGAATTATTTGGAAACTCCTAACAAAGTAATTGCCTACTTTCTGAAAATAGCTTTATTTAGGATAATAAGTCACATGTATAAACAATTAAGATTGGGCATTTTTCATTTTTGTTAATCTTCTGAATGGGTGTTGCATAAGAATTGATAGATTTATTGATAGTTACCATACATAGTTTAGATCTATCTAGATGACAACCCTATGTGTATTTGTTACTGCACATCCTGTTATACTTTGCTGTCCCAGTTTTTAAAATTTCCTCTCATCAAAAGGAATTTACTTCTCAATAAAAGGAAAAATAAATAAGGAGTGAAAAGTGGTAAGATGGACTTTTGAATATTGAAATAGAGAATTTTCTCACTGCAAATAATAATAATATCCTTTTCTTCACAATTTTCAGTGCTCAGATCAGAAGGTTTTTGCGAAAACTACATGGCAGTTTAAATAAAGACAGAATATTGTTAGAGGTGTCAATGAGGTGTTTTTTTTGTTTTGTTTATTCTGAACATATATATTCACATTTTACATATTTCCTTTAAAGATAAAATTATATGTTACTATATGGCAAATCTCAGCAACTAAATAACAAATTTTTGAGAGTTTATAGAAAATAGTTTAATTTTATTTTCTTTTAAAGAATTTGTGGAATAAATCATAATAATCAGTGAATTGAGAAACATATGAAAATGATATCTACTTTGGATATGCAAAGATCACTTGATTTTAAATACTATAGTATTGTATACTGCCCTTTTCAGAGAAATTACTAAGTGGCAATTTCCTGTCTGTATATGGTGACAGGTCATCCAGATAGTACTGATGTCTGCTCGAAAGATGTCTTTGAAAATATCTGTTGTATTGAGCGTTAAAATATGCTTTTTTTAAATCAAAAATTACTTTTCACATCTGTTATACCATGGACAATCTAATGAAATCCGTACTTGACAGCAGAAAAGCTATTGACTTTTGCTCATGAGGGAAACAAAGAAAACAAATTATGAATGTAAAAATACAAAATATAGAATCTAAATTGTCATCTATTTTTATAAAATTGTCAAAATACATGAATCCAAGGTCAAGTTTCTGTCTAGTTTTTCAAATGTTTGAATTCAATATTCAGGTTGTAGCTAGTAGTGTGCTGGTAAAATGGCTTTCTGGAAAGGAAAAGAACAAAGTAGAACAAACATCACCACCATCACCACCACAGCAAAAAACAAGCCCTTATTTGTAGTAGTATTTGCCAATTTCCATGGTGTAAATATTCCCACCAGGCTAATTTGAAGTTAACAATGGTTCAACAGCTTCTCACAAAATTCCTGAAATGTATGAATTAGATCCTGTTAGTCAGTAAGAGCCAACTCCAGAACACCACTTGTATCCATGATAGAAATAACATATACTCTTTCTTATACTAGCTGCTATGAAGTCCAATTTGTTCTACTACATAAACATAGATGTCTCAGTTTACCTTTCATCTTGAGCAGCCATTTTTAATTGCTAGAGAATCTTCTGTGTAGGCAACATATACATTTGGATAATATAGTTACCCAATTGTTCCTCCTCTCCATATTCTTCTAATAAATCTTTATTGTTTATTATGGGATATGGGTACTGAAATGTTTGGAGGGAGTTTGAATTTGAAGAGAATTATAAAAAAAAAATGGTACAAAATAAAGGGACCACTTGACCTATATAATTTGTATTGCAGCTTAGCTTTTTTGAACTTGTGACATCACTAACCCTACAACATATCCTTAATAAGGCTAGTAAAATATCTTATTATTCTGCAATTAAAACCAGTCACTGTTTTTATTACATCAAGGCCATATTATTATAGATGTCAAATAAAAAATGTTAATAAAACAAGACAATGATATTGTGAATAGTTAGCTATCAGTTACAGTTTACAAGGACTTTATGAAGGCCCTGATCCTCAATTTATTTTATTTTTTGAGGGGCTAGCTCTTGGTGGTCCAATAAATTATCTGGACCTTGTTATTATTATTATTATTTTTATCAAATGTAGTATATTAGTTGCAGAACACATAACTCCAAAATTTAGCATCTTACTATAATAACTAACATTTATCAGCTCATATAGTTCCTGTGGGTCACAAATTTGGGAGAGGCTTCCCATGATGGTTCCTGCTTGGGATCTTTCATGAAGTTGTAGTCAAGATGTCCTCCAGGGCTACAGTCATTAAAGATCTGACTGGGATTGCAGGGTCTACTTCCAGTATGACTTCTATATCTAGGTGATTAGTGCTGGCAGTTGGCCATGTATAGCCCTCTTGAACACGGGCCTCTTCAAAAGACTGCCTAACTGTTCTCACAACATCATAGCTTTCCTTCAGAGAAAGCGGTCCTAGAAAGAGTAAGGCAGAAGTAGCAGTGTTTTTATGACCTATGCTCAGAATTCAAACACTGCAATTTCCATAGCATCCTAGTGGTTACACAGGTCAGCCTGTGAGAGTAGACTGCAGTAGAGTACGAGGATGAGAAGTTGAGAATCACTGGGGTCATCTTAGAGGTTAACTACCACATGGAGGTTTTTGTCTTGTTTTTTGTTCTGTTTTGTTTTTGTTTTAAACAAATGTTATTAGAAAAGTATCCTGACAATATGGATGTTCAGTCAGTTGAGCCAATAGAATGATAGGCTAAAAGATTTCAGTGAATCCTAAGTGGCACTATTCAAATTTCTGATACTGTATGAAATATAAAAATGATTATGAAATCCTTTTATTTGCCTTGATGCTAGTTCTTCAATAAATGAAGATGGTGAATGACTGACGCAAAGGGTAGAAGCAGGAGTTCTGATTTCATTTGTGTAATAGTACAGCATAGAGTTTAATAACACAAACCCTGAAACTACCTGTATTCAAAACTCAGTGCTTCCACTCACTAGCTGAGTAGCCTTGGACAATTAAATAGCTCTCTGCCTCAGTTTCCTCACCTGAAAAATCATGATAATAAGACGTACTTCACAAGATAATTTTTAGGAATGAACTATTTGGCATGTGTCCTGTGTTTAAAAGAGTGCCTACATATAACTAAGGCTCTATGAATTTTAGCTCATTGATTTGCTAGTGTTAGACTCTATAACAAATTTTGGCTATTTTTTGGAGGAGGGGGACATACTGTATGTCAGGAACTTTCTTATCTTAACTCCTCATGGCAAACCTACAACATGGGTTATAATTGTTTTCACTTTATGCTAGAAGGACCAAGATGAATCAAGGTGAGGTAACTGGCTTAAATAGGACAGTAAGTAGAAAGAAGTATTAGACCCAAGATTTATTTGGTGGTCGGCATGCTTAAGGGGATTTCTGAGGTTTAGCACTAGAGGTACTTAAAATTTTCAATAGTTTTACACATTAGAACTTCAATTTTGTTAACTGCTCCATCTGGTTGGCCAAGTAGAATTACTTAGGACATACCACATTTTTGATTTGGCTCAATATTATGCTATCTACTCTCTGGCCAAAATTTGCTTTTCCAGTGCAATTTCAGTCTTGTAAAGTCAAGTAACCAAATGCCTACTTCAACGATATTTTCCTTGTAACCTTGAATTTGTGTATTATCATTGACAGTGATTACATAGGATAACTTTTCTAAAAACAAAATGACATTATTATTAAGAATGATATAGATATATGTCATTTACATTCATTTTTAATCTCTGAATACTCACTTTCAAATATTTGTCAGAATTCTGAATGTAATATGGAGTAAAATCTTTTGTGTGTGTGCTTTTCATGGTTAAATTCAATCAGTCATATAAAATATAAATTATATTTAATATTGCAAGATTGTTAAAATTTTTAACTTTATACATAGAAAGTTATGAAGAAACTTCAAAATAAAGAGGGAAAAAATTCACAGTTAATATAATTATCATAAGAGGGTCTATTAGCTCAATAATTGTATGAAAAACATTTTTGAACCAGCACATGTTTACAAATATTAAATAATAATTTGAGATAAAGTAATAGAAAATTTATAATTTTAATATTTATAGTATTGTTTGTTTATAAGCTATGTGTCTACTACACCTTAAAGAATAACTGTCATTCATAATACTGAATAAAATAAATTTAAGCACAGTCTTTGATTTTTAGTTATTTAATTTCATTTAGGATATGTCTTTCCAGTAAAAAGTCCTGTTTGATAATTCTTCACTTCTTGTGAAGATGAATTAAAAACTATATAAAATATTACACAAAGAAGAAAAAATCCAAAATTATATGGACTATACCTACAATAAGTTATCTTTAATTTGGGTCGAATGATGTGCATAAAATGTAAAGAAAATAAGAAAATATTAGAGAAAGAAATGTCTCCCTCAAAACCTATTTGTTCTTATGAAGCAAACAATTAAAATATAGACTTTAAAGGAAACTTTAAGAGGAAAATTTCTTAGAGACCTGAAACTGTAAACATTACAAATCCAAACAAAATTTAGTTGAAATATTTACTACTGACTGCCAACCTTTTTCAATATTTAAAAGTGAAGAATTTCTCAGATTTGCAAGGCTGATTTTGTCCACTTATTCTGTCAGTGTAGCTATATGACAGCCAGTCATTTGATATGGTGGTTATTTACAAGACAATAAAAAGCATATTATTTTTAAATGGAGTAATTATAACAATATCTATTCAACATTTCAGTGAGAGTTCAGTCTCATCTCTGTGTGAAGACAAGTAAGCTTGCACTCTTCACGTTGGAAAATAGGCAGGGAAATTCAAGAGTGTACTTGTAATTGTGACAAGAGTGTCTGGTTAAGAAGACTACTGAAATATGTACTTTAGGGATAGATTATGAAACCATGAGAAATGGAGATGGACCTTACTTATAGGTGTACTTCATTCTTCAGCCAGCATCTACTTGTTTGGTGTGCTTCCTAAAATTTGTAACTCAAATTATAGGGATTTCAACAGTTCCCTGAGGAGATCATTTTATGTGCCAGTACATCCATCTTTTTTTCTAATATTCAAGAATAAATCCTCTTTTAAAATTTTTTTATCCAAGCAATAATAAGTACTATTCAGGATTTAATGAGCCTGGTTTTCTTCCCTGTGGCGTGGAAAAGCTTGCCTGAATAAACACTCTCTGGAGCTGCTGGGATTTATGCAGGGGAGGGAGTGGGCAGAGGAAGAAGCACAGCTTCTTTCCCGTGTTCATGCACCACCGTATCCTGCTCAGCACCAGGAAGTAACTGTGCCTGAAGGGGCAGTGGGAGTTGGGGGAAAAGAAAAAAAAAAAAAAAATACAAGGGAAAAAAGAGCATTCATTATTTTCAGCAAATAGAGCAATGATTTGACTAAGCGATAGGAATCTAGAAAAAAATATGATGAAAAACTTCTGCATAAATATAATATTTTTATTAATAAGAAAGGTTTCAATGTCAAAGGAATATTGTCTCAAGAATCAGACAATGTTACTCTAATTACAGCTTTACTGCTTAGTCACTAAATGAAAAATTATCTAATTTCTAAGCCTTAATTTTATTATCGATAAAAATTCAAATAAGCCTCCTGGAAGGTTGTTTTGAAAGTGAAAAATAATTGATTCCCAATGATTTTTTCTGTCTTTTAATCTTTCTCCTCACTTAATTCTTTAGTGAACTACCAAAAAAGAAAAAGAAAAACATAACATGTTTAAAGCATTTTTGGAATATTCTTATCTTGCAACTTATTTATTTACTTATTCACTTAGTTCAAAATTTATTTAATGTGCTTGGCCCTGGGGAAGGGTTGTTAATACAAAGGTAAATAACTCTTTTACTCCAGAACATATACACACAAATAAACACACAATTTTAGTAAACGTAGTAAGCTCCACTGTAGAGGATATAGAATGTGGAGATAGTTCTAAAAAACACAGAGGAAAGAAAAACTCCATGTGAGGAAGTCAAGGTTACTGTGGTAGGTATGAATCTTACTCCACAAAGGCAAAGAAATGTCACACTTTAAATTAAGGTAAATGTTCTCAAGCCTTCCTCCCACTGCACTGAAGGAAAATCCTATCTCATTTATTGTTAGGTAGCCTGTGCCTTCATTAGGCTTTACAGAAGACTTCAGTAGGATCGTTGGCTACATGAAAAAGATGAGACAGGTATTATCCATCATTGTCCCAACCCATATAATACTTTATTTGGCAGTTAGATGCTTGTGGTAGGCTGAAAAATGGTCCCACAAAAGGTACCCTCATCCTAATCGCTGGAACCAGTGAGTGTTACCTTATATTGCAAAGGCGACTTGCAGATGTGATTAAGTGATAGATCTTGAGATGGAGAGATTATCCTCTTTTATCCAGATGGGCCTTAATGGAATCACAAAGGTCCTTATAAGAGGGCAGAAAGAAAGTCAAAGGAGGAAGTAGCAGATGTGATAATGGAAGCAAGATTTTGAGGTAATTTCAGGGAGAGGTCATGAGCCAAGAAATATGCAGGTAGTCAGTCTCCAGAAGCCAGAAAGTCAAGAAAATGGATTTTTCCTAGAGCCTCCAGAAAGAACCAGTCCTGCTAACACATTAGCTATAACTCAATGAAACTATTTTTTCTGATTTCTAGCCTCTAGATTGTAAGAAATTTTGTGTTATTTTAAACTACTATATTTATGGTTTTATGCTACAGCAGCAACAGGAAATGCATAGAGGTTTTAAGCCAAGCTTGTGTTCCCGGCCATTTTGCCAAGGTTGGGAACATAAAAGTTTGGGACCCTGATACACCCCATTCCAGAAAGTGGAGTGGAGATCTCAACTGTTGAGTAACAAACCCATGTTTCTTTCTAAGATTAGATAAATTTTTCCTCCACGACTGCTACTAACAGTGGTCAGTTCTTTCTAGTATAATTCTCTACTGGACCTTTAGGGAAAAGATTATAAATATGTGATTTGGGGGCTGCAATTCACCCACCCAAGCCTAGAGGTTTGGTTTTGATCAGTATATTATTGAATTTTTATTTAAACTTCAGGAGATTTCCCATTAAAATGTATATTTCTACCTTCTTTTGAAAAACTGGAAAGTGGCAAATATGACATTCCCATGTGAAAACCATTGTTTAGAGTTGTCTCCTTTAGTTAGGGTGTATGCTTGTCAGTTAGAAGTCTACAATGATACTCCTTCACTCTTTTAGTTACCTGCCAGGCTAATGTAGACATTTGAGTTTGTGATCAACACTTAATGCCATTACAATTCAAGAAAGAGAGAGTCTTCAGTGAACTGCTGTTTTGGACCTTGCAACCCAATCTCCCCTGAGGAGAGAAAACAAAAATGGTCTGGAGAGTTCAAGATGTGATGGAATAAAAATGCTGTGAACAAAATCAACCATAAAAATAAACAATGAATTGTTTTGCAATAAAAGCTTCAAAGAAGCAGTGATATTTGAACTTGGTCTTAAAGAATTAAAAAAAAATGAGTTATTGACCAGATGGTAAATTATCATTGACTGATCCAAACCCTGAGATGCCTTAGATGTAGGAGAAAAAAATGGACCTGAAGAACTTAAGTAAAGCCAGGCTAAAGGTCCTGGGAGGTGCCAGAGGGCTCTATAATCTGGGGAGGACAGAAATAACAGTTCAATTGGTGAAAGGTTAGATGCAATGGTCAGAGGATGAGTTGGAGGACAGGCTGGGAATAGGATTTTGAGTTGTATTTTTTGTTCCTATTACATTGTCTGGATAATTGATGATTATTGATTGTCTCATCAGCAGTGTAAGACAGAATCTGTTAAGGGAGATTAAATTGAAGATACATTTAGTTTGGATTTAATGGAAGATAATGTGTTTGGTTTGTGGTCATTTCTCTGTAAAGTTATTTCTAGCTATCCTGATGAAAGAATGGCTACACTAAAAAGCTAAGAATTGTTTCTAAGCTATCTGTAATATGTTGTAGAATACCCTGCTCTAGTCATAAATGTGCATTACTCCACATTCCTGGACTGATGGGAAAAATCCAAAAGGTTCAAGGAACTGTAGAAAACAACACTAATCCTTGAACTCGATCGTTTCTGTTCGTGTCTACATGTACAGCCTGGTTAGAATTGTTGTGTGTTTTTTTTAAGTCAATAGAAACCAAACAAAAAAAGAATTGGTGTTTATACTCACAGAGCTGCTTCTAATCCATGTGGTGAATTAGAAATCAGCTTCATTTCCTATGGAGGGACCAGCCCAGAGCTAGACTGCAAGGTTGGTGAACATTGAGGAGATCAAACTTTCACTCCTACATTGCTGTCACCAGGTCCTGTTTTCCAGGGCATGACATGTCAACCATATGTAGCAACCCTGCAGGGAACAGACAGACTGTTTTGTAAATTTGGTTCAAAGAAATTACTCTTTTACTGGATAAAGATTAACAAAGTCAAATAGAACATTCCATCAAGAAATGCAGAGCTTGTCACCAGTGTACGAAGAACAACACATTCTCATTGAGGAGGTCTTATTTTGCTCACATTGGATAGGGAAATTTGTCCCATATTACCACAAAGTTATAAATGTTGTAGGAATAAATATACATAAGCAACAGATCATGGTTTAAATGCATGTTGTGTATAAAATTATTTAAAAAATAAATACTGCAATAATTATTATCTCTGGTCATCATTTTACCTTTTGGTGTCAGCATCTAAAATAAATAAAAGAGTTCAAATTATTCTTAGGGAGGTGTTCCCTTTCTTCTGAGGTTTATTTTAAGATATCTGTCTACATGAACAATATTCCATGACTGTTTTATACTCCAAACCAAACTTGAAAAGTATTTTTTTAAAAAGCATGAAAACAAACTCTTCAAGTTCCTTCTCTGTTCCCAGTGCAGTTCAGATTTCTATTTGGAGAATGCATTAATTGTCCAGCAATGCTAACGAACAGTTAAGTAGAATGTGGAAATGTTTTTCAAGATCCTTCTTAGATCAGTTCCCTGTTTTAGTATAGAACAGGTTTGTGTGACTTTATATGTAATTTAAAAAATAGATATGGCCACTAGTGTATTCAAGAAAAGGCAAAAATCTGTCTAAAGCATCAAGAAACAAAAGATAAACAGGAAAACTCTGAAAATATACTTGAATTTTCCTCTCTTTGTCTTTTCAAAAATGAAAATTATAAGGAAAATTTTATACATAAATAAAACACAAAACTAATTTTTGTTTTGTTTTTCCCACACCATTGTGTTCATGTTTTATAGAGGAATACAAGGTAAAGTTTTCCTTACAAGAAAGAAATCTATACTAGGCAATGTATTATCTTCAAATATTGCACATTTGTATCTGGCTATTGTCCTATTGTATTCTTATTTAGATTGAGCCCTGTTCCCTAAGCTGAATGTGTGTGTGATGAGTCAAATGCTGTAATGATAATAACTGAGGAATGGAGTGAAAGAACAGATCCATCTCCAACTGGTCAGGCTGAGGGATGGTAAATGCCAACAGGATCCGACATGGAATCAATAAAGGGAAAACTCACGTTTCTTGGTTGCAATGTTCAAAAGAATCTACCTTTCATACCCAGATTTTCAAACACTGGGATATTGTATGAGCACTCACTGGGGCCTCTTTATACATTAGCAAGATTTGACTTTTCTGAGAAACATTTATCAGATGTGATAGGAAGTCTACAGGGCCAAATTTCTAGCATTTAAAGAATGAATTTTCTCTGTAGATATGATTGTTTTAAGTATGTGTGGTGGCATTTGTACAAGGAAATTTCATATCTTGTGTGAGGCCAGAGGTCATCACTGCGTTCAGGCTATGGAGACAGACTGGAATGCTGTTGTGATGAGTTTCTGTCCGCTGTTTCTTTGTCTAAGATACTGAGTGTGTCTATACAGAATATTTAAGAAAGTTAAAAATAATTAGAAGACACGACATTTAGCTTTGAGGATAATTGCACTTAATGGAGGAGACCAAGTGTTATTTGCCATTTACTTTTGCTCAGATTCAGCCTCCAGTGCCCTTTCTCCCATTCTCCATGAGTCAGGCAATTACCCACGCTTCAGTGTTCAGTTCAGATATCACCTCCTCATGATGGCTTCTCTGTTCTTTCAGTGAAGAATTCAGCTAGAATCCATGTCTCCTTCCTTTACCCTCCTACAGTGTAGTGCACACCTCTAATTGCGATCTTCATTCTACTTTGTATATCTCATTACATACTAGGAGATCCCTGAGGACAGGAAATACATATTATGTAGCATTGCTGAATGTTCTAAATGCTGACAGGGTTGGTGAGTGATACTGGGGGAAAATAATCTTAGAATTAATTTCTGATTTTGCTTCTTGCCTATCCCATGGAAGTGGAACAGAAATGAATGAAAACATTATAAGGATTTTTAATCTTTGCTCATTATATAGAGGTTTTCCTGAGGACTTCAAGCTCTCTCACTTTCTCCAAGAAGCCTTCCTTGACACATATAATTGCCTGGAGCATGCAGACATGAGTTTGTATCCTATATCTGAGCTTTCTTAAACTAGAGAAAAGAAGCCTGTATCAAACATCCTCTCATTCTGATACTATGCCCAAATCCAGATAGCAGCTGAGGAATGAATCACTGCCTGGAGCTTGAAGATGTGAGGTTGCAAGGCAATTGCAAAATACATTCAGGGTTTCCCAACAGCTGTAATCCAGAGCCCTTCCTCTCTTCTAGCTGTTCTACTTTATCTTGAGCTGAAAAAGTCACTGACAATTTCTGTCCGCTCTCAAATCTTCACAATTTTTCCTTGGCAGCTTCCAGTGATGGCGAATGTGTACATCTGTATAAATAAGAGCATTATCTGTGCTTTAAAAATTGCCCATAAATGTATGTTAACATCACTGAGCAGTGGCTGTCTATGTTTGCAAATAGAAACACACACACACACACACACACACACACACACACACACACACACATGTTTTTAAAGGAGGTTAGGTATACTTTTAGAGAAATAAAGGTTATAATGGGGAAGAATGGTAATGGTGGAGAGCTGACCTTATTGGATAAACGGATGAGTGATGAATTCAAATTTATGGAGGAAGTCTTGAGTACAGTTTTAAAGAAGGTATTAAATAAGGAAAATGTGCCATAGAGCAATCCATTGGTAAAGATGTGTTGATTCATTAAGTGTCTGTGATCTGGTATCATGTTCAGTACCAACTTTCTAAAAGGCTAATGTTGAGATCAGTACTTGTACAAACCTGCTGGTTTGCTGTAGCTTGGTGAAACAAGGAGCCCTAATATGTGAACCTTGATTTTGTCTAATAAGAGGAGGAAAGACACTGATGGTAACCAAGGAAAACCAAGAAAAGAGAGGAATTCTTTTCTTCTTTCTTCTTTCTCTTCATTGCATGTCACAATTACTTTTTCTGCCCCAAACTGTGACAGTATGCAGAGAGCTTCTTTCTTTGCAGATGTTCTCAGAGAAAATTGCTGCTGAAGCTAATCTTTGACACACCCTATTAAATGGGCTTAGCAGGGCTCTCATGAATACATGATAATAGGGTTTGATTCCTGTATTTTGCCAGGGAAGATCCAGAAACCATTTCCTCTTGTGACCAAAGGGATTTCTGGCTTTTTTGACTGAGAATTGAAGAGATTTTAAATTATGCAGGGGCTTTGGTGAGGCAGAATAGTTTTCTTGTCACTGGACTGCTTTTTGCACGATTAAATTAGCATTACTTTGGAGTTTGAAAAGCAAAGGCCAATTGCCAAATAAAACAAACTGTATGTGTCCTGATGTTAATGGTGTACTGGAAAATGTCTTTATCTTTCTCAGTGACTGGTCATTTTTTCCCTTTAACTGTATAGAAATATAATTCAGCTGGATTGCCCATAAGGAATGATGAATTTCAAGTGTAAGAAAAAACTACCTATATAATATATTATGCTTCACTGACAAAGGAATCTGTTTTGTTTTACAAATAAGAGAGCTGGGAGAAAAAAAGCCATAAGAAGTAGGACAAAGAAGTTTAATATTAACTGGTGGTGGTCAGCATTATATGTAACAAATTTTCTCAGACATAAATGATCCAAATGATTTGTTTTTTTTTTTCCCATTAAATGTGACAAGAAATGTTTGAACAGTTGCTAGGAAAAATTCTTTATTAAAGGCACTTTGGAACATTCTGTTAAAACTTCACTTCAAACACAGCTTTCTCACCCTTTTCCCAGCCAGTTTCAAAGTCTCCCTCTGTTGTTTCAATTTAATGTTTTTTTTTTTTTTTTCCTTTTTGGTCTGTGCTGATAAAAAAGGCACCTCATGCTTTAACCCACTCTTAGGTCAGCCCATGATTCACCCTCCTGCCAGAGGGGCCCTTAAGTGTAGATATAAGCAGGCCACTCCTTTGTCTAAGATTTTTTTTTTTTGAGTCACATAACAAAATCCTACCTGATTGAATCAGTCAATATTTGTCAAATTCTGCTATTCTCTGTGTCACACATTTTGTTCAATCAACACATTTATTCAAAAAAATAATTATAGAGCACCTACTAAGTGTACCATATCACTATAGACCATGTGACTAAACCGTCTCAGTCTCTGCTCCCATTCAACCCCCATTCTAGTGCCCTTTGTTCTCTGAGCTCCTCCTGTTCCTTGAATCCATATCTTTGATTATGGTAACTTCTTTGCCTTTCTCACCTTCGTTTGGCCAAATTCTTCTCAGTTTTTAAAGATCCAACTTAAACAACACATCTTCCAAAAAGCCTTTGGTGGTGATCCTGAACTATGTCAACTTAACTAGATAGACTATGGTTCCTAGAATCCCCTTCCCTGTACTGTTCCCAGTTAGGGTTGAGAACAGAGAAGTTTACATGAGAATTGGAAGGTGGAAGTGAAGAAGCAGCCTTTTTTAGGCTCTGAAGTCAGTGTGGTGCTAGGCTCCATGATAACCCCATACCTGCCATTGATTTGCAGGTTCACCTGCTGGTATGGGTGGCACCTGGGTCTACAGTTTTACCAGCTCCCACCAACCTTCCTCCTTCAGCTTCTCTAAGTCCTGACATGTGCATTACTGTGGTGAAAGTTGCTAGCTTATTCTGCATATCCCCTGCATCACTGAGATTGGAAATGGTTCCAACTTCTCCTCATGGGGTCCAGTATATTCTCATGAATTCTATTTTGTTCTGTGGGTTCCAATTAGTCCTTGCTCTCCCCATCTGATGTCCATCTTTCTTTCCTGGATTGTGACTTAACTGACCTACTGTAGCTAAGTCAATAGGTCAGACCTGATACTAAGGACAGAGGTAGAAGTCTTGTATAGACTTCAACCAACAACCAGAATTGTGTAAAGTTTAATTCCTGTACTGGATGTCTCATTCAATGCCACTCACAGTGATTCTGGTAGAAACCAGACTGATACAGAAGTTGTTATCAGAAATGGGGTGTCACTGTAACAAAACTCTAAAATATATGGCATTAGCTTTCAGACTAGGCAATGGGAGGACCTGTAAGGGCACTGAGGATATGGTTAGCAGAAGCCTGATGGATATCCAGGAGACTGTTGGTGAGGCTTAAAGGCAAATAGAAAAATGTTGCTGGAAATTGGAGCAAAAGAGAACTTTGTTATAAACTGAAAGGAAATTTATTGAAACTGTTACCTACTATAATGTAGAAAGTAGTAAATATACCTAAGGAACTGATGGAGATGACTAAGGAAATTTTTCTTCAGAGTGTTTAAAGTGTCAACTAGTTTTTCTTAGCTGCAGATCTTAAACTACAGGGAAAGAAAGGTGAGCTAAGGAAGGATATATTCAGTTTTTTAACAGAAATTAGAAAATATATAAAGATCCAAGACTTGCTGAATTTGATAATAAAATTACTTCAAATCCTCCTTTTCCCAAGCAAAATATGCTCCTCTAGAAAACGGCCTAAGGACCAAGATGAAATCCAGGATGCCATCTGGAAATGTGGCAGCTGGGAAAGTAATGGATGAGGTCAAGGGTGTGATTGTAAATCTTTTGTTGTGACTTAAGAAAGATTTAAATTGGTGACTCATAAACCCTTTGAGATAGAAGAAAACACATTCTAAGGGTCTTAAAGACAACCCTTGCATATCCTCTCCACTGAGTAATAAGGTTTCTAAGAATCTTAAAGCGTTGTCCCTCAGCAACCTCATAAGGAGCCAAAGTAGAGAAAGACTTATTTTAAAAACATTTGCAGGTGTGACTTTTGCTTAATGGAATGTAATATAACTTCATATATTAAGAAAACA
The DNA here is from genome assembly GCF_003031525.2 of Neophocaena asiaeorientalis asiaeorientalis. Taxonomy (NCBI): domain Eukaryota; kingdom Metazoa; phylum Chordata; class Mammalia; order Artiodactyla; family Phocoenidae; genus Neophocaena; species Neophocaena asiaeorientalis. The sequence continues at coordinate 630,028 of NW_020175832.1, read as the reverse complement.
AAACAAAACAGGATTTTAAAGGAATTCTATTATCTTGGACTAAAAGGTATAGAGGCAGTACAAAATGAAATGAGACTTTTGGAACCCCAAATTTCTGCAGATAAGAGTTAAACTGAAAAAAACTATTTATCTCAGAAAGTAACCAGACTTTGTAAACTGCTCAAACAAGAGATACATTTATGGAAAAGGAAGAATGATTCAGAGAGTAGAAATAGAAGACCAGAGGGCAGAGCCAAGAGCTATGGAATACAACTCCTACAGTTTTTCTGAGCCCAAAATAAAGAATGAAGAACATGGACTCTGTTGGATGTCAGAATTGCTGTAGACCAGTAACTGTTTTTTCTCTTCCTTTTCCCACTTTTAAAATGGGAGAAAGGATCACTGGCGTCTCATGGGTGTGTGAACTGTGCATTTGCTAAGGGCCCTATTGGTTAGGAAGATCCTAGGCTTAGTTTAATTCTCTTTTGTCACCTTCTCGAAATTCTTAGTAATATTTGAATAAGGGGCCTTATTTGCACTGAAACTGATAAGTTGTGCAGCTGGTCACATATTGGAATGTTTATTGCAGGACTCTTCAACTGTTGTATATTTTGTGGGCGTAGTGGGGGAGGGGAGAATAGGGGTGAGAGATAACTTGTCTCTTATACCACTAGTCTTCATACTGAAAGGAACCTATATCCAAAGAGTTTCACCCATGCCTAGACCTGATGACGAAGTTCTGTACCTTGAGCCTGAGCTGAAGGTTGTTAATGGGATGAGGCTTTTAGGGGGCTTAAGAAGGGAACAGTATACTTTATACACTGCCAAAAGACAGACTGTGGCAGCTTTGAACGATTCTGACATTTTTCTTATTTAGAAATGGAGTATGTGTCCTTCTCATTGAATCCATGTGGGTTTGTGATTGTTTCAACGAACAGAGAGTGTTGCAAGTAACAGCACGTGACTTCTGAGGTGAGATCATACAAGTCCAAGCAGCTTCCTCCTGATTATTTTGGGATGCTAGCTACTGAGACCTCCTTAGAACACAGAAGCCATTCTGTGAGAACTCCATGCCAAGTATAGGTGCTCCAGTCAATAGTCACAACTGAGCTCAGCCTTCAATCCCATCCCTGGTGTATATGCAAGGGAAGAACACTCAGTGACTCTAATCCTTATTAGTTCAAGTCTTCCTAGACCATGCACAAGAGATCATGGAAGAAAATTAAGCCATCTCACTACACTGTCCAAATCTCTGACCAGCAGAATCCGTCAGTATAATTCAATGGTTGTTATTTAATTTAATGCCACTAAGCTGGATGTGGTTTGTTACACAAAAATATTAGCTGGAATACCTTCTTTCTTATACTCGCTCAGCTTTGGTTAGATAATATCCTTCTAAGTCTTCATATTTAACTTTGTAACCCATTCTTTATGCTTAATTTACTGCATTGCAATTTATATGTTCATGTCTGTCTTCTTAACTATTAGTGGAGAGTAGTGTCTTATTCATCTATGAAATCCAGTGCCCTGCACATAAGAGTTGCTTAAATACAGTTTGATGAAAAATTAAGCATATCTGCAAATAGTTTCTTCCCAACTACTGGTCACTCCACTTAACAACTTCAAAGTCTTGGCTCACATGTAACATTATTCTACTTTTAATTCTTGCCTCAACAGTAATTAAATATAAAATCTTTGAGTCAGGCAAGTGTATCTAAATATTAAACCCACACAATTCTGCTCTGAGTATTACTGCCTTAACAAAACTTATCAATTCACCACATTCTTTCCTGATCTGTGACCTATTTCTTCTCAAACATAGGCTTAGAATTCCAAGTTTATGAGAGATGAGCAACAAGGCCAGACTAATTCTGAGATCCAGTTCCTTCTTTGTCTGATAAGAGAGGTGATATGATGCAATACTCCCATCCACTCATCAGGATCCCCAAAAATACTTCCTGTGAGAGAAGATTCCTTAACATTTGTGGCATGGTGGTTAAGAGATTGGGCTTTGGAGTCAGAAAGACCATGGTCCCAATTCACTATCTGCCTCTTTAAGCAAAGTATCTGAAACATTCTAAGCCTCATTTCCTAACCTATTAATGGAGATAATAATAGTGTAACTCATAGGGTTGTAGTTATAAATAAAATGAAATAATGCACATAAGATATCTAGTGTAGAGTAAATGTTTAATAAACATCAGCTATTATCCTCTCCAAACCAATAGGCACTGGCTTAGCATCAAATCTCTTCTATAGCCCTCAGTTCTAAATATTGGAGTATGGCTTACTCCCTAAGTCTCCGTTTGGCCTTTTTCTGGATCCCTCTTTTGTCCTGAGTTATTTTTCTTCTTTCTTATTTACTTTCTATTTCCTGGTAACCACACATCCACTGGCATCCCTTCCCAGGACTGTGACTTGGACTTATGTTCATCATTCTTCCACCAAGGCATTGGAATCCTACTCTGAATCATAATTGTGAAGGCGCAGCTGATACCTGGTGCTCAGCCACCCTAACGACAAATGACTTGGAGTCTTTGAGTTTCATGTATTTTATCTACTGCCCATACCCAGCTTCCTATCTACTGCCTGGTCTGATACTGGAGAATGCTACACACTTTTAAATCTGTCTCAATTGCCAGATTGAAACTTCTCAGTCAGACTTATCTTCCCCAATATGGCTGCAAGTCATCAACCATGTTCAGTTGCATCTTAAGATGATGAAATAAATAAAATCTCTGAGTAGAGTCTTCAGAGACTTATATATCTTCTGTCTCAGGCCAGGAATTGTTCTAGAAAAAGTGAAGAGAATTGGGCCTATAGAAAGGGGACAAATTCTCTCAGTGATGGGGTGGACAAGGAAACAGAGAGGCTTTTCTGGAAAGCAATGAGCTGATTAAGATTGTGGGAGTGGGAACTGAAGAGGAAGAAGTATATTTGAGAGACTAAATACAAAAAGTCATGACAGAAGGGCATGAGGAACTTGAGACAAAAAAATCCAAGGTCACTGGATAAGTGGTGGCACCACTGTTAGAAAAGGAAGTTGGGAAAAAGGAAGTGATTTGACTAACAATTCATTAAGGTAGGTAAAAATTGATGTCATGGAAGAAAAACCTGGTAGAGTTTTTTAGTAAGAAGCTCAAAATATATTATCAGAACTCATAGGATAACTCAGTGTAGAGTACAAGTTTTGAAATTCAATTGCACATCAGCAGAGTAGAAATTGTGTGAATGAATGAGAAAAAACGTAATATAAGGTGAGCATGCTGTTAGGCTAAACACACCTGAGAGAGAAGCATGAGAAAATGAACCAATGAAAAAACTCAAGAGTCGTTGAGGATTGAAGGATAACAGGGAGAGTGTTTTAATAGGGATGTCTAGGGAAGTGGGTTTCAAAAGAATGGATCACCAGTAGTAACAAATGTAACAGAAAGGTCAAGGAGGATGAAGTAGAGCAGTAACTACTGAATTTTAAACAAGATCGTTGGTATCAGCCAAGAGAGCAGTATCAGTACACCTATGTGGATGAAATCCAGCCTTCATGTGATTAAGAAAGTGGTGAAAAATTCAACAGCAAAAATTGTATTTCCAGCATCCTGAATCATTAAACTTAATGTACGCCTACAGTCACTGACATTACTGGAAACCTTTGAGATATCATAGTTCAACACCTCAGAATAAAAAGTCTAGGGAGTTGGTAAATTTAAAACCTCTGCACTTTAAATTCCAAGAACTTTATGGGAACTCACTATCTCAGGAGTTAATTTATTCATTTGTTAAAAGGTCCTGCTTACTAACTTGATGACATATTAATTTGAGTCAATATATGATTTTCTTGAAGTTGTTTTATCCACGTATGTACTCTAGGTATCTATGTAGTCATGGCTCTTCAGAAATTGACTTCTTTTCCTTGTTCTTTTTCTTCTTTCTTCTTCTTCTTCTTCTCCTTCTCCTTCTCCTTCTCCTTCTCCTTCTCCTTCTCCTTCTCCTTCTCCTTCTCCTTCTCCTTCTCCTTCTCCTTCTCCTTCTCCTTCTTCTTCTTCTTCTTCTTCTTCTTCTTCTTCTTCTTCTTCTTCTTCTTCTTCTTCTTCTTCTCCTCCTTCTCCTCCTCTTCCTCCTCCTCCTCCTCTCCTTCTCCTTCTCCTTCCTCTTCCCCTTCAAAATCTCATGACAGTGGTTTAGCAGTACTATTTTCAAAATACTATGGCTGATGAGCCTTGCAGTCGCTAGCCTCCTACATTCATAGATGTTTACAGGAGATTTTTTCTACTCTACAAATAGAAAAACAAGCAAAACAGATGATGTAAAAGTTGCTGATCGAACCACTGCAGGCCAACTCAAATCATATCTCATTTTCTCATAAGTATTTAATTTTAAAAGAGTAAGTCAAATTTATACAACCTTTGATCACATGTTGCTTTTGAACTATTTCATGATTATATACATGTATTTTCCCTTGTTTCAGTCTTTTGAGGAAGAAAAGGGATTTTATTGTACAAATAGCAGAGGTGAATTTAATTCAGTTCTTATAACTGAAGTCTCAAATAGATTTAGACTATTGATATGCTGTGTTTACTCTTTATTTACAGTCACATTGCCATCTATCTGGAGAAGAGTAAAGTAAAAGGAATAAAGTGTTACTTCCATCCTCCAGGACTAACTTTCACACCTGTTTGCAAGATGAGATTTTAGTTGACTTGGGAGAGTACCTGGCATTTTCAGAATTCAATTCCTTACTTGAATTCACTGGAGAGAGAGGAAATATTCATATGTCTGGTTACTCCACCAGAGTTGTTTGGAAGAGAACATACACAAAAATCTTGCCATATTTTTAGATATTTTAGATGTATACCCTCATGAGAACACATGCAGAAACAGATTATCTCTAAACATCTACCAGCTATGGAAAGCTCTAAACAAAATATGAAGAAGGTGAAAACCCCTAACTCAACCTCTCCTAAAGATCTTTTTTTCACACACACACACACACACACACACACACAC
>NW_020175832.1:590784-622419 GCF_003031525.2 Neophocaena asiaeorientalis asiaeorientalis | reverse complement strand
CTTCTTCTTCTTCTTCTTCTTCTTCTTCTTCTTCTTCTTCTTCTTCTCCTCCTTCTCCTCCTCTTCCTCCTCCTCCTCCTCTCCTTCTCCTTCTCCTTCCTCTTCCCCTTCAAAATCTCATGACAGTGGTTTAGCAGTACTATTTTCAAAATACTATGGCTGATGAGCCTTGCAGTCGCTAGCCTCCTACATTCATAGATGTTTACAGGAGATTTTTTCTACTCTACAAATAGAAAAACAAGCAAAACAGATGATGTAAAAGTTGCTGATCGAACCACTGCAGGCCAACTCAAATCATATCTCATTTTCTCATAAGTATTTAATTTTAAAAGAGTAAGTCAAATTTATACAACCTTTGATCACATGTTGCTTTTGAACTATTTCATGATTATATACATGTATTTTCCCTTGTTTCAGTCTTTTGAGGAAGAAAAGGGATTTTATTGTACAAATAGCAGAGGTGAATTTAATTCAGTTCTTATAACTGAAGTCTCAAATAGATTTAGACTATTGATATGCTGTGTTTACTCTTTATTTACAGTCACATTGCCATCTATCTGGAGAAGAGTAAAGTAAAAGGAATAAAGTGTTACTTCCATCCTCCAGGACTAACTTTCACACCTGTTTGCAAGATGAGATTTTAGTTGACTTGGGAGAGTACCTGGCATTTTCAGAATTCAATTCCTTACTTGAATTCACTGGAGAGAGAGGAAATATTCATATGTCTGGTTACTCCACCAGAGTTGTTTGGAAGAGAACATACACAAAAATCTTGCCATATTTTTAGATATTTTAGATGTATACCCTCATGAGAACACATGCAGAAACAGATTATCTCTAAACATCTACCAGCTATGGAAAGCTCTAAACAAAATATGAAGAAGGTGAAAACCCCTAACTCAACCTCTCCTAAAGATCTTTTTTTCACACACATCACACACACACACACACACACACACACACACACTGTATTTTATTTTTACAAGTGATAAATAAACTGACACCAAGCATTGTAAATGGATGACCACAACAAAAGCAACAATGATTGCAATTACCAAACATGAAACACACTCATACTATGTCATAATATTGACATTCAGTCCAGTAATCCTCCACTGTAACAGCTCCTTTACTTTGCAGTGAAAATTGATCTGTATATTTTTTGCCTCTGAGTCCTTGTGGGATTTTTAAATTATTATTCAAACAGAAAGTCACAAAAATTATAATCACCCTTATTAGTTCACTCAGTCCCATGTAATTATTTTTTTTATCTTGATCCTTTGTTAGCACCTTTATGAATTCATCAGTTTCCCATTAGAGTTCTGAAAAAGCTTAATCATTCAGTTCAGCAGTATAGTCAGTTACCAGAAACCTGTACTTGTCAGAGTCTTTTCCATGAATTCCTTGAAGATGAAACCCTTTTATAGGAACATTTTTGCAAAAGTATCAGAGTATAACCAGAACCGTCTGTAAATGACAAAAAACTTACAGATGATGATGGTTAAAGATTTGAGGAAAGTTCATAATAATGCAATTGACGAGGAAATTTAGTTATTTCTGAGATATACATTTTAAAGTAATAACTAGAATTATGACTTATAACATTATACCAGAGCATATGAGATTTTTAGAAATTTCATATAATGTCTGAAACATTTATATTAACATAGTTCCATACAAATAAGCCAAAGAAAGTTTAGTATAAGTTGTTTTTTTTGGTTTGTTTGTTTGTTTTTCTATACTGCAGGTTCTTATTAGTCACCAATTTTATACACATCAGTGTATACATGTCAACCCCAATCACCGAATTCAGCACACCACCAACCCCACCCCACCGCAGTTTTCCCACCTTGGTGTCCATACATTTGTTCTCCACATCTCCATCTCAACTTTTGCCCTGCAAACTGGTTCATCTGTACCATTTTTATAGGTTCCACATACATGCGTTAATATACAATATTTGTTTTTCTCTTTCTGACTTACTTCACTCTGTATGACAGCCTCTAGCTCCAACCACGTCTCAAAAAATGACTTAACTTCGTTCCTTTTTATGGTTGAGTAATATTCCATTGTATATATGTACCACAATTGCTTTATCCTTTTGTCTGTCAATGGGCATTTATGTTGTTTCATGACCTGGCTATTGTAAACAGTGTTGCAATGAACATTGGGGTGCATGTGTCTTTTTGAATTATGGTCTTCTCTGGGTATATGCCCAGTAGTGGGATTGCTGGGTCATATGGTAATTCTATTTTTAGTTTTTTAAGGAACCTCCATACTGTTCTCCATAGTGTCTGTATCAATTTAACTTCCCACCAACAGAGCAAGAGGGTTCCGTTTTCTTCACACCCTCTCCAGCATTTGTTGTTCGTAGAATTTCTGGTAATGCCCATTCTAATTGGTGTGAGGTGATAACTCATTGTAGTTTTGATTTGCATTTCTCTAATCATTAGTGATGTTGAGCAGCTTTACATGTGCTTCTAGGCCATCTGTATGTCTTTGGAGAAATGTCTATTTAGGTCTTCTGTGCATTTTTGGATTGAGTTGTTTATTTCTTTAATATTGAGCTGTATGAACTGCTTATATATTTTGGAGATTAATCCTTTGTCCATTGATTCATTTGCAAATATTTTCTCCCATTCTGAGCGTTGTCTTTTTGACTTGTTTATGGCTCCCTTTGCTATGCAAAAGCTTTGAAGTTTCATTAGTTCCCATTTGTTTATTTTTATTTCCATTACTTTGTAGGTGTATCAAAAAAGATCTTGCTGTGATTTATGTCAAAAAGTGTTCTGCCTATGTTTTCCTCTAAGAGTTTTATAGTGCCCAGTCTTACATTTAGGTGTTGAATCAATTTTGAGTTTATTTTTGTGTATGGTGTTAGGGAGTGTTCTAATTTCATTCGTTTACATGTAGCTGTCCAGTTTTCACCGCACCACTTATTGAAGAGACTGTCCTTTCTCCATTGTATTATCTTTGCCTCCTTTGTCATAGATTAGTTGACCATAGGTGCGTGGGTTAAACTCTAGGCTCTCTATCTTGTTCCATTGATCTATGATCTATGTTTCTGTTTTTGTGTCAGTACCCTATTGTCTTGATTACTGTAGCTTTGTAGTATAGTCTGAAGTCAGGGAGTCTGATTCCTCCAGCTCTACTTTTTCCTTCAAGACTGCTCTGGCTATTCGGAGTCTTTTTTGTCTCCATACAAATTTTAAGATGATTTGTTCTAGTTTCATAAAAAAGGCCATTGGTAATTTGATAGGTATTGCATTGAATCTGTAGATTGCTTTGGACAGTATAGTCATTTTCACAATATTGATTCTTCCAATCCAAGAACATGGTATATCTCTCCATCTGTTGGTATCATCTTTAATTTCTTTCATCAGTGTCTTATAGTTTTCTGCATACATGTCTTTTGTCTCCCTAGGTAGGTTTATACCTAGGTATTTTATTCTTTTTGTTGCAATGGCAAATGGGAGTGTTTCCATAATTTCTCTTTCAGATTTTTCATCATTAGTGTATAGGAATGCATGAGATTTCTGTGCATTAATTTTGTATCCTGCTACTTTACCAAATCATTGATTAGCTCTAATTAATTTCTGGTCGCATTTTTAGGATTCTCTATGTATAGTATTATGTCATCTGCAAACAGTGACAGTTTTTCTTTTCCAATTTGTATTCCTTTTATTTCTTTTTCTTCTCTGATTGCCATGGCTAGGACTTCCAAAACTATGTTGAATAGCAGTGGTGAGAGTGGACATCCTTGTCTTGCTCCTGATCTTAGAGGAAATGCTTTCAATTTTTCACAATTGAGAATGATGTCTGCTGTGGATTTATCTTATATGCCCTTTATTACTTTGAGGTAGGTTCCCTCTATGTCCACTTTCTGGAGGGTTTTTATCATAAGTGGGTGTTGAATTTTGTCAAATGGTTTTTCTACATCTATTAAGATGGTCATATGGTTTTATTCTTCAATTTGGTAATATGGTGTATTACATTGATTGATTTGCATATATTGAAGAATCCTTGCACCCCTGGGATAAATCCCACTTGATCATGGTGTATGATCCTTTTAATGTGTGGTTTCTGTTTGTTAGTATTTTGTTGAGTTTTGCATCTATTTTCATCAATGATATTGGTCTATGAAATATTTTTAATCACATTTCAATTTCATTACATGTGATTGGTCTGTTCATATGTTCTGTTTCTTCCTGGTTCAGTCTTGGAAGGTTATACCTTTCTACAATTTGTCCATTTCTTCCAGGTTGTCCATTTTATTGGCATAGAGTTGTTTATAGTAGTCGCTTAGGTTGTTTTCTATTTCTGCGGTGTCTTTTGTGAATTCCCCTTTTTCATTTTTAATTTTATTGATTTGAGTCCTCTCCCCCTTCTTCTTAATGAGTCTGGTTAATGATTTATCACTTTTGTTTATCTCCTCAAAGAACCAGCTTTTAGTTTTATTGATCTTTGCTATTGTTTTTTTGTTTGTTTGTTTCTATTTCATTAATTTCTGCTCTGATCTTTATGATTTCTTTCCTTCTTCTAACTTTGGGTTGTTTGTTCTTCTTTCCCTAGTTCCTTTAGGTGTAAGTTTACATTGTTTACTTGAGATTTTTCTTGAGGTAGGGTTTTATAGCTATATACTTCCCTCTTAGAACTGCTTTTGCTGTATCCCATAGGTTTTGTGTCATTGTGTTTTCATTGTCATTTGTCTCTAGGTATTTTTTGATTTCTTCTTTGATTTCTTCCATGATCTCTTGGTTATTTGGTAACATATTGTTTAGCCTTCATGTGTTTGTGTTTTTTTTCCCTGTAATTCATTTCTAATATCATAGTGTTGTGGTCAGAAAAGATGCTTGATATAATTTCAATTTTCTTAAATTTACTGAGGCTTGATTTGTGACCCAGGATGTGATCTATCCTGGAGAATGTTCCATGAGCACTTGAGAAGAAAGTGTAATCTGCTGGTTTTGGATGGAATGTCCTATAAATATCAGTTAAATCTATCTGGTCTATTGTGTCATTTAAAGCTTTCCTTATTTATTTTCATTTTGGATGATCTGTCTATTGGTGTTAGCGGGGTGTTAAAGTCCCCCACTATTATTGTGTTACTGTTGATTTCCTCTTTTATGGCTGTTAGCAATTGCCTTATGTATTGATGTGCTCCTGTGTTGGGTGCACATATATTTATAATTATTATATCTTCTTCTTGGATTGATCCCTTGATCATTATGTAGTGTCCTTCCTTGTCTCTTGTAACATTCTTTATTTTAAAGTCTATTTTATCTTATATGAGTTTAGCTACTCTGTCTTTCTTTTGATTTCCATTTGCATGGAATATCTTTTTCCATCCCCTCACTTTCAGTCTGTATGTGTCCCTAGGTCTGAATTGGGTCTCTTTTAGACAGCATATATATGGGTTTTGTTTTTGTATCCATTCAGCAAGCCTGTGTCCTTTGGTTGGAACATTTAATCCATTCACGTTTAAAGTAATTATCGATAAGTATGTTCCTCTGACAATTTTCTTAATTGTTTTGGGTTTGCTTTTTTAGGTCCTTTTCTTCTCTTGTGTTTCCCACTTAGAGAAGTTCCTTTAGCATTTGTTGTGAAGCTGGTTTGGTGTTGCTGAATTCTCTTAGCTTTTGCTTGTCTGTAAAACTTTTGATTTCTCCATTGAATCTGAATGAAATCCTTGCTGGGAAGAGTAATCTTGGTTGTAGGTTCTTCCCTTTCATCAGTTTAAGTATATCATGCCACTCCCTTCTGGCTTGTAGTTTCTGCTGAGAAGTCAGCTGTTAACCTTATGGGAGTTCCCTTGTATGTTATTTTTCATTTTTCCCTTGCTGCTTTCAGTAATTTTTTTTTTGTCTTTAATTTTTGTCAATTTGATTATTATGCGTCTCGGTGTGTTTCTCCTTGGGTTTATCCTGTATGGGACTCGCTTTGCTTCCTGGACTTGGGTGGCTCTTTCCTTCCCCATGTTAGGGAAGTTTTCCATTATAATCTCTTCACATATTTTCTCTGGTCTTTTCTCTCTCTCTTCTCCTCCTGGGACCCCTATAATGCAAATGTTGTTACGTTTAATGTTGTCTCAGAGGTCTCTTAGGCTGTCTTCATTTCTTTTCATTCTTTTTTTCTTTATTCTGTTCTGCAGCAGTGAATTTCACCATTTTGTCTTCCAGGTTACTTATCTGTTTTTCTGCCTCGGTTATTCTGCTCTTGATTCCTTGTAGTATAGTTTTCATTTCAGTTATTGTATTGTTCATCTCTGTTTGTTTGTTCTTTAATTCTTCTAGGTCTTTTTAAACATTTCTTGCATCTTCTTGATCTTTGCCTCCATTCTTTTTCCAATGTCCTGAATCATCTTCACTATCATTATTCTGAATTCTTTTGTCTATCTCCACTTTATTTAGTTGTTTTTCTGTGCTTTTGTCTTGTTCCTTCATCTGGTACATAGCCTTCTGGCTTTTTATCTTGTCTATCTTTCTGTGAATGTGTTTGTAGGATTGTAGTTCTTGCTTCTCTAAAGATCTTCTTATCATGACTTTTTCCCTACAGTCTCCCTCCAGTTTGCTATTACTATCTTTCCAACCAAAAGTAAAAGGTAATAGGGAGCCTCCTCTTCTTAGGAAGTCATGGATCACTTAACAGATTTCGTTAAGAGCCTGAGGAGACCATTGAGTATTATGCATGACTCAAAGCATGTGCAATACACCTCAGGAAGTATTGTAAATGCCTAGGGAGCAATTTTAAGAGGTAGACAGGGGTTTTGGAGAGGACAGAAAGAAATAATCAATAGCTATTATTTTAGACATAGAGATATCATAATGATTAAAATTACAAAATTGCCTACATAGTCTAATTAGAGATACATTTCTTTATGTGTAATGTAAAGCTTCTGGACCCACATGGCATAGTGATAATGTACCTTTCCAAATGCAATATAGTTTTCTAAATATCTCTCCAAATTGTAACCCCAATTCTTCTATAGGATACTGTTTGGAGTTGGAGTTGAGGATCTACAGTCCCTCTACAAGAATTATCAGAAATAATTTGATAGGATTTATGACATTCTTTACATGGCTCATGAGTCCAGTGTCTAAGTGAGATACTAATAAGAGGATCTGCCCAAGTCAAAATACTAATAGTGCCATGCTAAAAATCCACATTGACAGTTTCAAGCAAGATAATCATTCCACTTTTATGTTTCTTATCCTTTGCATTTCTGAATCTGAATTTCCTATTCTTTTACCTCTATGATATGATCATCTGTGCTGAAATAATTTCATTATTTTTATTTTCCTGTGATGGCAAAGGCATGGAGGAAAATGGTACTCAACATGCTTTAAAGACCTTGAGTCAGAGTATAGGAAAAGATAATGGTAGATATTGAGTATTATAATGCTGAGTAATGTAAAAAAATGTTTCCAAGGAGTACTTCTGAAAGGTAATGTCAACTTTAGCAATTTGTTTGAGTTTTATACTCTAGTGTTTTGTAAGATGGAAGCATCCTCTTTAATTTATACTATTTTTACAAGTCATCATTACACCTGGATATGAGAAACTATCATAAACCCTCTTCATAAATAATCATGAAGATTAGGAAACTTCTTTGTGTAATTTTCCCAAGTTCATTAGCACTTGTCTTTTTTTTAAAAAAAAGGTCTATTTCTATTTTAAGGAAGAACAAATATCACTATACATAGAAAGATTTTAGACTACTGTTTGACATGACCAACCATAGCTCTATAAGTTTATGTCTTCATTACACATTGTTGAATTCAAATAAAAAAAGTTTGTATTTATGACTTAAAAAATAGAAAAGAAATGTCAGTGACCATGCGGAGAAATTTGAATCTTTGTACATTGCTGATGAGAAAGTAAATTGTTTAGCCATTGTGGAAAGCAGTTTGGCAGTTCCTCAAAAAGTTAAACACAGAATTACTTTATGATCCAGCAATTTCACCCCTAGGTATATACTGAAAAGGATTGGAAAGAGTTAACAACAACAACAAAAAACGGATACCAAATGTTCATAGCAGCATTATTCACAATAGCCAGAAGGTAGAAACAGCCCAAATGTCTATGGACAGTTGACTGGATAAACAAATATTGGTATATACATACAATGAAATATTTTCAGTAACAAAAAGGAATGAAGTACTGATACACGATGTAACATGGATGAACTTCAAAAACATTATACTAGGTGAAGGAAGACAGACATGAAAGGTCACATACTGTATGATTCCATTTATATGAAATATCCCAAATAGGTAGATCCATGAGAAAGAAAGCAGATGGGTGGTTAACAGGAGCTGATGGGGGAGAGGGAATGTAAGAGTAACTACTTAATAAGTACGGAATTTAATTCTGGAGTAATGGAAATGCTTTGGGAATAGATAGGGGTTATAGTTGCACAGCATTGTGAATGTACTAAATGTCACTGAATTGTTCATTTAATGGTAAATTTTACATCATGTGAATTTTATCTCAATGAAAAATTTGTGTTTATTAAAAACTAAGTTCAAGATTTAGGAGATTTTCTCATCATATTTTATTGTGTTCAGTTTTATTTTCACTTCATAGAGTTAATCTTAAATTTCTGCATCACAAAGGAAAATGACAAGGCAAGGTTTCTAATTCCAACTTTAGGAATTTCCACCATAAGTGTGCCTTATTTCAAACCATATACAGTAATTAAAACAGACATTGGAAAACAGATTACTGGGGGTTTACTCACTTTCCAACGTATTTTTTAAACTTTAAATTTTACTTGCTCAGAGTAATTTAAAATATAGGACTGCTCCATTAGTTAAAGTTGGAAGTTACTTTTTTAAATGTAATTTACAGACATCTCCACAGACATTTCAAGGACATCTCTTTGCCAGCAAAATTTCACAACAGTCTCCAAAAATTTAATTGTTTATCATCCAACTGGAGAAATAGTTTACCTGACTTACTTGGCTCTATCCAGTGTTGTAGGAAGACACACTTGGGCACCATCCACTGGTGATTTGTAGCCAAGTGGAATATTATGACAATAAGCACAGCAGATTCCTTAGGTACCACTCATTTTGTTGCTCTTTTATTGGCAGAAAATATCTTGAGGTTACCCCTGCACCAGTGCATACTATTATAGCTGGTTCCTATTAAATGTAAAAATCTGGTTCTCTTTTTGGGATATTTCTTCCTGAGGTCAAAATCTTTGGTAATGAAACTGGCCTGGGACATAGGGACAAGTATAGATAGTTTCCCTTAAGTATCTTATTTCTAATACAAACATATGATTGAATCCTTTATGTCTTTCATTTTAATCCTTCCATTTGGTAGATATTTGATAGAATGAGAATATTTGCTATTGGTGGCCTCATTAAATGGAATTTAATTTGTCAAGGAATAAATATTTTCTTCCTTTCACTATATATTACATATATGTATTTTTATATATCTTATGCTTATGTCACTTTTCCTCATCACAATGTTTCCTTTCCACATTACTAGAGTGCATACCCACTGACTACTAGAAAATGCTACCTAATATTGCTACCACAGAAGTGTACATCATTTAAATAATAAAATAAGGACACGCTTTGTTAATAATGATTATAGATTTATGCCCTTTCACTCAGGAAAGAAATCACTTTGTATATTTTATTTGTACAAACATGTACACTCAACAAAAGCCTCATCTTTCAATCTACTTCAGTTATAACTCAGTTTCTTAATATGATACTATTTCAATAGGACTATATGCTAATTTTTAAGTCATAAATTCACCGTAATTTTCAAATAGTAGCAGCAAATTACACATAAATAGGAAGTGCAAAATCATAACCAAAATCTATTTAAATTTTAGATAACAAACATTGCCTTGGAGATCCAAAGAACAGAACAGAAATATACTTAAGCTACTCCAACATTTTAGCCCCTTTTACACATAGCAATTCAAGAACCATGCAGACTAAGATATGCAGATCTGAAGATCAGAATAAACCAGAAACTGAACATAACAGTGTGATATTGCTTTTATATTTAAGCACTTGAACATAGAAGTATGGCATGGCAGTAATAATGCACAACAGTTTAATCATCTCTCTCCTGGCATATTCAGATCAGATCAGGACTTTATTATAGAGTATTAATTTTTATTATAGACTCCACATGTTTCTGATCTTGAAGAAGTGAGCGAATCTGAGATAATTAAAATATATTGGGGAAAATGGGAAAATTTATATAATCTAGTTGGAAATGAGAAAGATGAAACACGTCAATCAGTTTTATTTTAATTTCTTAATTTATAGTGTCTACTATAGGTAAGACACTGTTCTCCTCGGCTAGGTCCAATCATGAACTCGTTGCACTTCCTTCGAGGAGATTAGTCTTTTCTGTGCGTGTGCGTGCACGCAAGTGTGTGTGCATGCTTGCACAAGGAGGAATGACAGGTATAAAAAGTAACAGTAGTACAAGATGGAATTACATTTTAAGGAGATTTGGAGGAATCAGTTACAGCTGGCTGAAGAAAACTTTTTTGGAAGGGTAAGATTTGCATTTGGTAAGTGACATTTAAAGAGAAGTGGGTGTAGAAGGAAGAACCTGTCTGTCCTGTTCACTGCTGTAACCCAAATGATAAGTTCCTGGAACAGAAAAGTGCTCAAAACACAGTTGTTTAATAAAAGAACAGTAGGCAAAAATGGGAGTATGGTCAGGAGGATAGATATTGTAGGTGCAAGGAAAAAACTAAGACAGGCAATAGAGGATAAAAGAAGAATTTGGGGAAACTGGTCCATCCATTTTTTCTGAGATTTTATGGGTGTATCATAACAATGGACACTAACATTTGTTGAGCACCTGATTTCCCAGGTTTTGTATATTATTGCTAAACTTCATTTTATAGATTAGGAAACTGGGGGTTGTTACTCAAGTTTAAAACTTGTTAAGGTCTAGGCTCTATTTCTGGTCAGGTGAACTTCTGTCAGACCAAGCACTCCAAAGTTAACAAATACAAACTCAGAACAATATGTGAAAAGCGAACTAACAAATATACAGCATAAATAAAAGCAGGATCAGTTGTTGACACTTAGAAAAAGGAAAGAGACTGGGTAAGTTCCTATTATTATATTCAGATATTTAGGAAGTAAAAAAAAAAGAGCATGGAAATGGTGAATATATGGGGACATATACAAGTCAATGTTTTCCCTTTAAGTTCTTTAAAATATATATGACTAAAGTAAAAATTGTAATATTGTATTGTGGGGTTTGTAAAGTCTATAGATGTGATTCATATGACAGCTTCAAGAGTAAAGGACCTATACAGTAGCAAGGTTTCTTTTTTGTTGTTGTTTGTTTGATTTTATAAATTTATTTATTTATTTGTTTTTGGCTGCGTTGGGTCTTCGTTTCTGCGTGCGGGCTTTCTCTAGTTGCAGCGAGCAGCGGCTACTCTTCGTTGCAGTCCGCGGGCTTCTCATTGTGGTGGCTTCTCTTTTTGTTGAGCACATGCTCTAGGCAAGCAGGCTTCAGTAGTTGTAGCACGCGGGCTTAGTAGTTGTGGCTCTTGGGGCTCTAGATCACAGGCTCAGTAGTTGTGGTGCACAGGCTTAGTTGCTCCACGACATATGTGATCTTCCTGGACCAGGGCTCGAATCCACGTCCCCTGCATTGGCAGGCAGATTCTTAACCACTGTGCCACCAGGGAAGTCCCAGCAGCAAGGTTTCTAAATTTCACATGCATTAATATAATATTTTTGTGTGTGATATTCCTAACTTATTAAAATCAAACTTTTATTTTTAGATATTTGTAGATTCACATGCAGTTGCTAAGAAATAATTCAGAGATCATGCACACTTTATTCACTTCTCCCAAAGATAATATCTAACAGAAATCCAATGCATTATCATAAGCAGGGTGACTCCTTATATTTTCCTTTTATAGCCATTTCTCCACCTCCATCCCCTCCTTAACTCCTGGCAACCATTAATCTGTTCTTCATTTCTCAAATTTTGTCATGTCAAGAATGTTTACAAGTGAAATCATATGGTATGTAATATTTAGGGATTGGCTTTTTTACGCAGTATTCTTTAGAGTTTCATGCAGAATGTTGTGTGTATCACTAGTTTGATCCTTTTTATTGATAAGCAGTAGTCAGTGGCATGGATGTACCACAGTTTATTTAACCATTCACCTGCTGCAGGGCATCTGGGTTGTTTCCAGTTTGGGTCTATTACAAATAAAGCTAGAATAATCATTCATGTACAGGTTTTGAGTGATCATAAATCTTCAATTCTCAGAGATAAATGCCCAGGTTTGCAATTGCTAAGTTATATAGTAGTTAGAGATTTAGTTTTTCTTTTCTTTTTTTTTTTTGAAAAATGGAGACTTTTAAAAAAATTAATTAATTAATTAATTAATTTTTGCTGTGTTGGGTCTTCGTTTCTGTGGGAGGGCTTTCTCTAATTGTGGCAAGCGGGGGCCACTCTTCATCGCGATGAGCGGGCCTCTCACTATCACGGCCTCTCTTGTTGCGGAGCACAGGCTCCAGACGCGCAGGCTCAGTAGTTGTGGCTCACGGGCCAAGTTGCTCCGCGGCATGTGGGGTCTTCCAAGACCAGGGCACGAACCCGTGTCCCCTGCATTAGCAGGAAGATTCTCAACCACTGTGCCACCAGGGAAGCCACAAGATTTAGTTTTTAAAGAAACTGCCAAACTGGTTTCCAGAGTGGCTGTATAATTTAACAGTCCCACCAGAAATGAATGAGTGATCCAGTTTTTCCACATCCTTCCCAGCATTTGGTGTTGTCACTGCTTTTTATTTCAGCCATTTTCATAGGTATGTACTAATAAATCATGGTGGTTATAATTTCCTTTTCCCTAGTAGCTAGTGATACTGAACTTTTTTTCATGTGCATGTTTGGATATCTGCATATCCTCTTGTATGGTGAAATGTCTCTTCATGTCTTTTGCATACTTTCTAATTTGATTATTTTGGTCTTTTACTGTTGTTTTAAAAGTATATCTATTCCATCTTCCTGGAAGTGAAAGCCTTCAATATTTTAAAACATCATTGTGTACTAAACTGCACATGTTTAAAGCACACAGTTTTTTAAAGATTTTTTTGATGTGGACCATTTTTAAAGTCTTTATTGAATTTGTTACAATCTTGCTTCTGTTCTATGTTTTGGTTTTTTGGCCGCGAGGCATGTGGGATCTTAGCTCCCCAACCCGCATCCCATGCATTAAGGTGAAATCTTAACCACTGGACTCCCAGGGACGTCCCTAAATCATACAGTTTTTATTGACATATACACCTATTAAATTGACAAACCGATCTTAAAAGTTATATGGACAAGGCAAGGATGTAAAATAGCTAAAACAATTTTGAAAAATAACAGTTGGTGGACTTCCTGTCTTCAAGACTGAATACAAAGATTTAGTACTAAAAATTCAGTTGTCAACATTTTTTGGTATTAAAATAAGGAATAACAGATAGTTTGATGGAACAGGAGAGAGCTTCTGGAAATACAGTCATGCTTATATAGTCTTTCCATTTCTCTACAATAATAACACAGCAATCTAATTGGAAAAGGAAAGTCTTTTCAATCAGTTGTGCTGACCAACTGATAGCCCCAAGGAAAATAGTAAACTTTAACTTCTACTTTACACTATACTTAGAAATTGATTCCAGGTGGATCATAGAATGCTATGAAATAATGAAAACCAAAGGAAACCAGGAAAAACTATTCTGTGTAGGATATTTATGGAAGATTCTCTCAGTAGCTCCGGTGAAAGGTAACAAGGAATTGAACAGAGGGAGAACATCTGAGCATCTTCATAGGGTGGGTGGATGGAGAGGATTCCACAACTGGCTGTGGGAGCTAAGGAAGTGAAAGTTGTCAATAACTTTGCCACTGGGTAGCAAAGGAATTGTGAACATCTCAACAGAAATAAAGAATGAAAAAATAGGAATGAAAAGCATGTGTTCCTGCTGGATAGGTTATAAACACCTGAAATGTTCAGAAGGGTTGTGACCAATATTTTTCCTCATAACCACTGAAGAAAAATGCACCAATGTTACAATAGATGCAGGGGCAGTGGAGAGCAGGAATGGCTAACCTCTGTGGAATGTTGTTTGACTAGTTAATGAATAGTTGAGGGGCTGTGGGACTCTCTTCTTTCACCAATGAGATAAGATGTGGGTTGGGTATGAGTGATTGCTAACAACTGGCAAATTTTAGTTAAGTCACCTTTCAGTGAACCAAGTTAGTTATTCTGTGCATCTGTTTCTTATGGATCATCAGGTAGACAAATCAATAAGGTTAATGAATTAATAATTTTTGAAGGAATTTTTTAGTTTTCTAAACATCAATCCTCACCTTGGGTTGGTGAAAGCATGGTTGTTCAGTTAGAATGCTTCTGCTCAGTGTATTGCATTCTGTAGTCTATAGAATTTCACATCTATTGTTAAAGGACAAATCTCATGTATCCAATATAGATATCAGCAACACACAAGTATTTAATTATTAACATGGGCAGACTAAAGGAAAATACATTTCTATCACAAGCATTTAAAATATTTATTAAATGTTCTGAATTTATATATTCCAAAGGAAAATGTGGATTCATTTCATATAAAATATCCAAACCCACTCTTTTATAATACATAACTGAAAATATATTTGTAATTTTACTACCTAATTAAATTTTGTTTGCTAATATATTTCCTATATAGGAAAGATAACTGTTTCATGAGATAATGATATTTCACTTTCATTAATTTAAAATTACAGATATTTTCAGATATTTAAACTTAATGTTAAGTGATTTCTTTTGAATTCTGAAAGTGAATTTCATCCTTAGATTATTTTCCATTGTCTCCTTTTTTATTTCCCTTTCCTCATTTAATTTGTGCTATTAGATTGATGATCCTTGCACGACATTATGTTTGTGTAGTATCACAAAAGAGTCTAATAAAATATCTTAAATATAAGAGAAAAAGTAAATTAATGAATGAATGATGCTTGAAACCCATATCAAGCATTATGACTTTATAATAGACATATCTGGGACAATGTATTAATACTATTATTATTTTTAAAAATTTTTTTGTTATTAAATTTTTAATTTATTTAACTAATGTGGGACTTAAGAAGCAATGTGTGAGAAAATAATGCTTTTTAATGATACATCACTTAATATGTGATTACTGTTTTCTATTATTTAATCCAAGAAGAAATAGAAAGCTGCTTATACAAAGCACAAATTTTCCTAAGCCTTTTTGCTCCAATTTCAAATCATCTCGACCATAGTCTTTCTTGTAGAAAAAAAAAAATCGCCTATTTAGAGAGTCTAATCATTTTTCTTTTTATATATTCTTATATTTTAAATTTCTGCTAGATATTTCCATGTGTATCCTGCTAATACTTGATACTCTTGGTCACCTGGAATATAACATATCAAATCTAATTTTATTATTTTCTATTTCAAGAAGGCATAACATTACAATTTCCCCAACTTCCTAAATTTTATCTGTGACATTAATATTCTCAGCTAGATCATAAATGTAATAAAGAACGTTTCCTTAAAAAGGAAAAGCATTTACACTCTGCATGTGCTTTTACACTTCTACATTTCTGCTGACACATTCTAAAACCTCAATAGTACCCACAGATTCAAATTAAATTTAGGACCCAAATCTCAAAAGTAAAATTTTCTAAACTTTTTTTCCTGTATGCTCTATATCCAACCAATTTCAACATTAGGATAGTCTACTTCTCCCAATTTTTCTATGAAGAACAACTACCAACTATGGTGTGAACTGTGTGCTACACACTTTGCTTACACCCAGCATCACCCAACTCATTTAATCTCCATGCCTGCTTGGATCCAGATCCATTTCAGACATTGGGAATTGGCTGCCAATCAATTCTAGTCACTATCGGTTCTTCAAATCCCCACACCATCCATGAAATACATCGGTTTTATTAATCCCATCTTAAGAAGAGGATCCTGAGACTTAGAGGTCAAGAGACTTACTGAATACCACACCACTAGTGATAATGGGAAGCAAGAACTAAGGCATGTTTAACTCCAAAGTGTCAACACAATCATTTGTATTTCCATAAGCAAAACCCTATTTTAGCCGTCATCATTTTTAACTTCACCATTTTAAATAAATCTCTGGGTTTCTAACCTCTGGTCTGTCTTCGATATTCTACACAAAGTAACCAAACTAATATTCTTTATTTTTTTAAAAAAATCTCTGTCCAAGTATATAGAGTGATTTCTTATTAACTGTGGAATAAAATCAAAATTATTTCCCTCTTCTGTGTGGCTAACTCAAGGGGAGGTTTCCAGTGACAAGAAGAGACAAATCATAATAAGCTTTAAACAGTAAGAGAAGGGTTGTAGAAAAAGATTTAAATTGAGGAGGCTAAATTTGTACTGGGCATTTGGATTATACATGTTTTTTTTTTTTCACAAGGTGGAGAGAGACAGCAAGCTCTGGTGTCTCTTCTTCTTCTTATAAAAACACTAATTTCATCGTGAGGGCTCCACTTTCATGGCCTCATCTAAATCTAATTATCTCCTAAAGGTCCCACCTGTAAATACCACCACATTGAGGGTGAGGGCTTCAGCATATGAATTGGTGGGACACAAATTTATATATATATAAATTTAATAGGATATCTGCTATATATATATATATACATATATATATATATATGGAAAGACACCAGAAGAGATAGAGATTCTGCAGTGCCGTTTGTAGATATTACTTTAATAAGAAGAATGCATAAATTCAAGAACATAAAAAATTCTATTACTAGTGAAAAAATAGTTTTATAAAAGTCAACTATTATTTCAAATCCCTTCTTTATGCCATGCATTGTTCTAGATTTATTCAAACATGGTGATATCTCCATTTTTTGAAATGGGGAAATAAATAGAGAAATAAATGTCAGTTACCCAAAGTTACACAGCTAGAAGGTTGCATTTCTGTTTTAACTAGTGTTCTGACTCCATATTCAACGTTCATTCTACTGTGGAAGATAGTAGAATACCACACAGAAGGATCACTGGATTGCAAAGAGATGATGAAATCTAGAAAGGGTGGCAGTTTTCACATTTGAAGAATAGACCCAACTTTATTTGAGGCTCATGTCCACTTAGAAAATGAAACTATAAGATATTAAAAACTGGAGCATATTTTGGCAGCCAGGTTTCCTTTGGCAAAACTGGATTCAATTTGGTTTGGACCTTCATACATAGCATATACTTAGTAAGTGAGTGCTAATTAATCAGAGACTCCTTCAGATGAGACTTATCAAGAAAAATAATTTACAGAAAGACGACTCACTCAGCTTTTTCACAGAAAGCTAAGCAAGGGTATCACAAACCTTAAATTAATATGATTTTAGAGATAATTTGCATTTCAGTGCGTAAAGAATTTTTTATACATTCTATAATAAACCAACATATATTTTTTTTTAAATTTTGATCTCAGGGAGTATAAGGAAGAGGAAGCAGACAAAAGTCGAAAATGCGTAAGTCAATAAAGTATTATTAAGATAAATAAATAAATAAATAAAACATACCTTCATTATTATCACTTTTGAAAGAATCAGTTTTTCAAATACTTTGTAAATAATTAAAACTCAATTTATTTTAATAGGATATCTGCTATCATGTATAAATGATGATAAAACAGTGATGTTAATAATAATAATGCATTACCCAAGAAGAAAAATTATAGTGTTCACCATAAATTTTTGTATATATCACCATCAGGAAACTTTGGTATGACCTAACTAAAATTTCAATGTTTAATTTTTGTTTAAATGTCTGAATCCCAACTTTCCATTTTGGAAGAATATTTTTTTATATTGAAGGATTATTTTACCTTTGAAGGGCATTTTTGGTTAATATTTCTTAAAGAAATATGACATAAATATATTTCACAGGTTCTAAATTACACACTGTATGTGTACTTTCTGTATATATGGATTTATATGCTTGTATTTTTAATATTATAGTCACCCATGATCATGTTTCAATTTATTACAGCCTCATTTACTGAACTACAAATCTTTATCTCCACTTCTGCTTTATTGTCTTCTTATTGTTAAACCTGAAATAGAGGGTAATTAATTTCACACTTGCCATATAGAACAGCACAATGACCTTGAAATTCAGATAACAAATGGGCCACTTTTTCTATTGAGACTTTTTTACTACTGCCCCATGTTCCTCAAGGCATTACAATACACAGAGCTTTGTTTCATTCACGTAAAACTTAGACCTTGACATTCAATTCTGTATCCTCCTGGCTTTTCTACAAAAAGTATTTTATCTTAACTCCCCTTGATGAACATGATAACTTATATTGTTATGCCCCAAACACTTGAATATTTAAACACTAAAAAAAAACCAAACAAACAATTTTTCACATAAATCTCTGTTGCAGGAAATTCTACTTATACTAGGTGTGGAAGTATCTGAAGTTTAAAGCCATATTACTCATTGTAAACTTTGTAGGGAGATGATATAAACCATCATGATTATGAAGGATTTATTTTAGAATAATTATCTTGTTTAAGTTAAAAAGATGCTTGAAAGGTTTTGATTGTGTTGCTAGCTTAATAATTATAGCCTGAACCTGAAGCAGGGAGCTTTCTGAAACTGAGTCCATGTAGATGATATTATAACTAGTTGACTGGGTCAATTCTTTTAAGCAACTGGTCATAAAATAAAAAATAAATAAATAAAATAAACAACCAGATCAAATCAGATTTTTGGCAGTGTATAGCAAACTAACTGGCTGAACATCTTACTCTTAAGTGGAAATTTTTTGTAGACATAGCCTCAAGCATATATACAAGGCACAGCTTGCTTTATTTTTGTTTTGACTCGAAGTTCTGGTCTAAGATTTCCACAGCCTTTGTCTTGAATAGTTATACTGGATCACTTCTCACAGAGACTTGTAACCTTAACTATGTCTAAAGCACAACATTTTATTTTCTTAAAGAAAATTATGACCTTTATGAGGTACAGTCATAAAGTAATGAGATATTCCTTATACTTCTTTTAAATTGGCAGTCAAGGTAATTTTAAAACAGAAGTTCCTAAGAACATTTTGAAAAATAGGAGCTTTGTTGGAAAAAAAACACTCAACATCTGGATACAACCATCTTGAAGGACAATGCTTATTTTGTTATAGAAATTCTGACATACCCTGTTGCAAAAAAAAAAAAAAAAAACCCAAACCAAGAAACAGAACAATATGAAATCAATCACATATCTTTAATTTCCCCTGCTTATATCAATTGTTGTGGAGTTATAGAAAATTGTAGATAAAGTGTTTCCCTGCAAGCTGCTTTGATTAAATTGTTTTGGGGAACTTGGCTTGTTAATTATAGTTTAGGACACTTGTGATATAAAACTGCTATAAGCGAGAGAGATAATAAAATAAGTTAGTTGAAGAGACTGAGCAAAAAGATGAGGAAAAGATCCAGGAGGACCTAGTTCCTCAAGTTTGACTCTAGCCTCAGTTTATGAGGTAAGGTTATAATGTGGATATTCAAGGGACCTATGGGACCTAGTCCAGCTTCTGAGGGTAGGAGAAAAAGGATATGTTGTGGGCAGAAGAACTACTGAGAAACAGAAGAGGGCATAGAGCAGTCCCCAGAGTTCCCAGGGACAGGCTACTGGGGGAGTGTGACCAGCACAGTAGTTAATGTGGACTTGAGCTTTTAACTCTGTTGTAACTTGTGATTATGGTTTATCTGTCAAATTCATTTCAAATGTTTTGCCCTTTTTCTTTTTCTTTAAATCAGAGAAAAAGAGAAAAAATAGAGAAGGATAGCTGAATTTTTCACCCAGGACTCAATATCAAAGTACCGGGGCATGGGGAAAAAAGCTTCAATAATATCAGTCTGACATCTCCTAATCCACTCACTATTAGAACCAATTCAATCTTCTTTACTTGAAATGAGTACTCCTCTACTAAATCAGAGGGTTTTCCTATTTCTTCCAACTGTCCCTTATTCCTGAACACTTCATAAGGTAAGAAAACCTCATGAGCTTACTTGCTTTGTTGACTATTGACTTTTTGCTTGTGTGTGAGTTTGGGAAGGTTGTGGAATTAGGGGAAAAGGTATAATTTAAAGATAGCTGAATGATTTCCTGACACAATGCACACAATTTCCACTAGAATCTCCACTGTGTACTAATTTTAAAAGTTTCCTTCTTTTTGAATCTGTATTCAAATCACATCATAAGTGAATGCAGAAGAGGTCATCCCAGACACCGGGACTCAGTTTCTGTAGGATGAAGTCATGTTCAGCTTAGCTATTTAGCAAATAGCTATTCATTAAACCTCAGATCTTTATTATTTTTATTTTTTCAGCAAGTTGTTCAGTTGACACATTAGCTAGGACTTGAGACTTTTCTTGGAGAAACTGTACTAAAACTCTTCTTGGAGTGATGGGTGTGATCCCACAGCTGCCCCTAGGATCATATAGGATCACAACATACGGCTATATTGCCTTTGGTCTTGCTGAGTTCCTAGATAAGAGGGGCAGAGGAATTGAGCTAAAGTTGAAACACTTGACACACAGAAAACCAAAGGCTGAGGGGCTGTCAGAGAAGGGCATCAAGGGACTACTAGTGGCAGCATAGAAATAGTTTGTAAAACGAAATATGAACACAAGATTTAATTAGTGCTTTCACTGTGGGGGGGTCGGATTGGAACCATCTCCTCCTATTTTCGTAAAATAGTAAGTAGGCCAGACCTAGGTGAATCTGAACCCAAACACTGAGGAAAATCCATAACATTGAGGTTCTGTGGAAATGAATTTACTATGAGTTATTCTAGTTTTATAATTTTGACATGACTTTTTCTTTTAACTCAAAAAAAATTATTTAAAGAACACAGTAAAGATCACGTATTTGAATTCTAGAATCCAGGTTTTCTCTGAGAAGCAGGTTGTAGTTTGACACGCAAGGATATGCTCTTTGAGTGTTACTGGATTCAAGTGGATATTATTGAACTAATCTTTTTTTTTTTTTTTTTTTGCAGTATGCGGGCCTCTCACTGTTGTGGCCTCTCCCGTTGCGGAGCACAGGCTCCAGATGCGCAGGCTCAGTGGCCATGGCTCACGGGCCTAGCCGCTCCGCAGCATGTGGGATCTTCCCGTACCGGGGCACGAACCTGTGTCCCCTGCATCGGCAGGCGGACTCTCAACCACTGCATCACCAGGGAAGCCCTTGACCTAATCTTTTGAACGGTGGTCCTTGTTGCTGAGCAACTCATATTTTCAACAGCCAAGTAAAATGATCACTCCACTTTCTCTCCCTTCACAGAAAGTGAAGCCTGGATAACCCATAGATAATTAGTCAAGAGAAAACTAGAAAGTGTATTTATTATACATCCACATGGATAATATTACATCTCTTTTTTGAAGCATAATTAAAATGTTTGGAACATACATACATGATGCTGATTTTACATGGAAATTTTCTTATTGTACCACATTTTTTTTTCACTAATTGATGGTGTTTGAGGAAATGATTACAGCACAGATTGCAGTGTTTTAAGCATATATTAGAGGTTAAACTATTAAATAATACAGGTCTAAAGTGTCCAACAATGATCATCTAACAGGCTTAACATTGTTAAATTTAGCATGGCTAGTTATATGCAACTCGATCTTACAGATTGCTACATGTCAAGTTAAGAAATATATTATGTTCCAATTTATAAAAGGACCTACCTGTTGAGTAGTATACTGATAAAAGTAAAATAAAGTGTTAAAAGGTCCTAGTGGTATCCTAGCAACTTATTTAGGATCTTGGAAACAAGGGCCTCTGCACTGAATCAATTCCAGGAATTTGTAGCACTAGCCAGTGTTGAGATGGGGAAACTGCCAAGCCAGGGAAGAGAATGATAATTATTATCTTCCAGGTGGTGTTTGTTATTAGTGAGTTAACTTCTTCCATTTTGTTTCCTCCAATGAACAGAAGATTACTAGAGTTTTGGTTAGTGCTGTTTCTCCGCAGAAAAGTCCATTTCCACCCAAAATTAACAAACATTTGACAAATGTATAGTGAATATATACTACAAATCCTGAATAGTTACATAAGTTATACTGTTTAAACCTATTCACAAACTTTTTAAATAGCTAATGTCGACCAAGAAATAAGACCAGTGCTGTAAGGCAACAAAAACATTTATTTGGGGTCTTAAGAATTGCAATTCAGGAGACACAGATCTGGGTAGCAGCCCAAATGTTCTCTGAGAAGGGTTGAAAACTGAAGGATTTTTAAAGGAAAAAGGAGGAAGCTTACATAAATTCTTTTGCAAGAATTATGATTGGTGCTGGCAGAGAAGAACCATTCTTGTCTATACATGATTTGTTGCTAAGGTTTTTACTATGCAAAAGTTCACTGTGTAAGTGTTCTTTCAGGATGTTGTGGCCCAGTTCAAAGTTCATGCTCCATCTAGGTGGAGAAGTGCCAAGGCCCCACTTCCCCAGTGGCCTCCTGGCTCCATTTTAGTGTTCTGTTGACATTACAGACTCCATTTAATCATTCCTTCACACTATTATTACCCACATTTTATAGCTGAGGAAGCTGATGTTCACAAAGGTAAAATGATTTACCCTAAGTGGTATATCTAGTCACTTGCCTGACTGAGATTGGAACCCAGGTCTCTGGTGTGTGTTAGAGAAACACAGCTGCACAACTGCTACTGTAAGTAAAGACAAATATGTTGTTTGCAATATAAATCAGTTCTGTTCATCTATGGGTTTGCAGGTCCACACAGTGACACAGGAGAATTCTGGACTATTAACACACAGTTCTTTCTCCAGGTTAAAGGATGGGTGTGCTTTGCTCAAACTTAAATTCAGTTCTCAAGGAAAGCTTTTACTGTTACTCTGTTGCTTTCATATTTCTGGGTCTCTCTCTCTTTCTGTCTTTTTGGTTTAAACATATTTTTTCCAGACTCTTCTCTGATCTTCAAGTACTTCTAACCTACACAAACATCAACAAGATTCCTGGGCAGAAATGATCTCTCTTGAGCTTTTTTGTTGAAATGAATTGGTTTCAGCCTTTAATCTTTGAAAATAATGGTCAGTTGCCACAATTTCACACTTTTTACTTAAATGCACAGACTCTTTCTGTCTTGTAAAATCTGGTCTAGGGCAGCATGTACGGATAACCTACAAATCAAACCCCAGGATCTTGCATAGGAATAGTCTGTCTTTGTCTTCCAATTAGTCTCTGCATACCATCACGTTTGTAATGGATTCACTCCAAGTTTTTGGCCAGAAGTGATTTAAATTCTTGCCTGACTGACTTTCACTCAATACCCCTGAAATTGATAGAAGAGGCTCAGTGACTAACTCATGGTTGTTTGTTGTTTTCAAGACTAATTTGAAATGTACTACAGGAAAACTCACCTAAAGGTGTAAATTCTCATGAACAGATTTCAAAGAATTAAATATTTTTGAAAAATGATGCTTTTGCCTGATATATCCAACAAAGAAGTTTACCAGCTATCCCTTCCTCTTGGAGTTTATACTGTATCACAAGCCAATGCAATCTGTTTACAAAAAAACAGATGTGCTAATATCTTTTATTTCCCTACATTCCTTTCCCCAGAGTCTATTCTTTTGAAAAATAGTAAAATGGTACATGAAGCATTAATGCTTTCTCAGAATGCATCTTTAATATTTTTCCAATATAAGCTTATCAGAGAGAAGAGCAAAAAGCCCCAAATTATGCAAACCTTCCCACTGTGATTGAAAAATTTGGCTGCATATAAAAATTGTCACCAGTAATTGCAGAGTCAGAACAAATTGTGGCCTTAAGGAACTTGAACAGAAGGTCTAATGAACCTCAAGTCTCACAGAATGGTATAATGTGTGGCCATTAAGTTAAAAAAAAAATGTACAGCTTGCCACCATGGAGCCACCAGAGCAGCTGGATTATGGGTAGAACATGACCTTGTAGACTGCATATGTTACCTCATATCATTACATAGTGAATTTAGAAATAAAAACTGTTTATATAAAGTAGAAAAACTAAGCTCTGTGGTAGACATTTATTTGGTACTGGAGTCTCTTTGTGTATATACCTGAGATCACACGTGTATTTGCCCTACTTATTTTTAATTTAAATGACATTTTTTTCAAACAATTTTAAAATTTTGACTTCAACTTAACATTTTGCTTATTTACATGTCATGTGGTTGCTGGTGAGTCTGTTTCATAAACACTGAAAAGCAGCAAACACCAGATACAAACACACATAGTAGTTTCATCCCACACCCTGAAGTTCAGAACCTTTAGAGCTGTTGGATCTATGTTTATGCTCACATGAGAAAGTTGGTTTTGGATGCGGTGGAAATTTGGAAATTTCCTGCGGAAATTTCTTCTTTATTTAACTAGACTAAGCACCAAGCAAAATAACATTTACGGACTGAACAGACTTGCAATGTGAAATTCCAGTGAACTTTCCGCATAGGATTTTACTATCACAATGCTGGGATCTTCAAGAGAGTGAGCACGATATGGAACTGAGTCAGACCTCCCTTTGCAGATGCATCCTGCATTTTTGGAAAATAGTTGCCACGCACATTTCCATTGATTTTCACCTTTTCTACTTAGAAATAAGAGAGAAATGCCATGAAAAAATATTCGTTTTGAAGAGTGGATAGAAGAGATGTCTAAACTGAATACTATTTTTCATTGCCTAAATATGCCAGGTCTGAAAAGGTATAAATCACAGCCTAAGACCCAAGTTGAAAATAAAATGTAGTGAACACTGAATAGCAGTCTGAGCCTCCATATTAAATGTACTGTTACACTGACTGAGAAACTTATCTAAAAAATATTTTTGGTATCTTTTTAAGCTTGAATTCACTATGTTGAATAGAATTTTACAGTTAATCATAAGGTCAGCTATAGTTTCTATGTATCCTCAGTGAACAAAACCACTAACAGATGAAAAGACAAGAGATTAATGTTCATTACCGTAGAATATAGAAATTGGCAGTAATTTCTGGGAACTGAAATTCGAATTGTTTTTTAAAAAACCTAATTAGAATATCCTCTTGATTGTTAGTATGAGAAATGAAGAAGCAGTTTGTTGAAGGAAGGTTGTGTGTTGTCTGATGCAGTTTTGCTAGGATTTTTAGTATAACTCACATGAAGCAAAGGAATATTAAAGTATTGACTAAATATGAGTTTCAGCTGGAATAGCTATGTTATGCTTGATTCGATTCAAATCACATTCTTTCAAGGATTTAAATTCAAGTATGATTTTGAAGTATTGATTCAACAAGCCTTTTAGAAATGACAACTTGTTGTGATTCTGGATTTTATTTTATTTTATAGATTTCTTTGCTGTTAGAATTTTCATAAAGTTGAAGTGTAGATGTTTACTGGAAGATAAAAGCTAGGACAAGAATGTCTATCCAGTAGTAGAATGTAGTCAGTTTTGCACAGAAATGGGTACATTATTTGCGGTGTTTTATCTTACAAAGATAATATACATTTTAAACAGATGATATCAAGGAAGTGTTCTATGCACTTTTTTTAAGTTTAGATTAGGGAGAAAAGCAGGAAAATATGGAGTCTGTCTGATCAGAGAAAACAGGACAGAAATGATGAAAATTGAAGTGCATTCTCTTGTGAGTTTTACCACGACCATTTTATATACGATTTTTCCATGTCTATGTTTCTTTAAAAAGGAAATTAAGGTATCCTCTTAAGAGTTGAAAGGATCATTTCAGTGAAAGAACTGTGAACCCCTGTAATATACTTAATGCTGCAAATCATCCCAATATCAGGAAACTCACTACTATATCAGGCTTCTATGTCATAATGTGGGCCCCAGTACACTATCTTCTTCCAATTCAGCCTCCACATAAGGCTATGCTCCTTCTAAGACATAAGCAGAATCATGTTATTTTCATCTTTTCTATTAAAAATAAGTTTTAAAAAAGCAACAATCCTGAAAAGTAATGTTTTTGGAAGATGAGTAGAAGACATATCTAATGTGAGTGCTATTTTTTCTTTGCATAGACCTGCCAGGTAACAATCACAGACTGTAAAGTGTGTCTGGTAAATTCCTACTTAACTGTCAAAGTCCAGTTCAAAATTCTTTAGTTTAACAGACTACAGTTTGTAGTGTGCTAACAAAATTTATTGTTTTTTTAATCTTTTAAATTTTTTATTTATTTTTGACATATAGTTGATTTACAATATTGTGTTAGTTTTAGGTGTACAGCAAAGTGATTCAGTTACATATATTTTTTCAAATTATTTTCCATTATAGGTTATTATAAGATATTGAATATAGTTCCCTGTACTGTAGAGTAAATCCTTGTTGCTTATCTATTTTATGTGCAGTAGTTTCTATCTGCTAATCCCATACTCCTAATTTATCCCCCTCTCCTTTCTCCTTCAGTAACCAAAGTTTGCTTTCCATGTCTGTGAGTCTGTTTCTGTATATAGATTCATTTGTGTTAATTTTAAGATTCCACATGTAAGTGATATCATGTGATATTTGTCTTTCTCTGCCTAACGTACTCCGCTTAGTATGATATTCTCTAGGTCCGTCCGTGTTGCTACAAATGGCAATATTTCATTCTTTTTTTTGTTGTCTGTTGATGGGCACCTGGATTGTTTCCACGTCTTGCCTATTGTAAATAGTGCTGCTATGAACATTGAGATGTGTGTATCTTTCCAAATTAGAGTTTTCATCTTTTCTGGGTATATATCCAGGGATGGGCTTCCTGGATCATATGGTAGCTCTAGTTTAGTTCTCTAAGGAACCTCCATACTATTTTCCATAGTGGCTGCACCAATTTACATTCCCACCAACAGTGTAGGAAGGTTCCCTTTCCTCCACACCCTCTCCAACATTTATTATTTATAGACTTTTTGAGGATAGCCATTCTGACAAGTGTGAGACAATATCCCATTGTGATTTTGATTTGAGTTTCTCTAGTAATTAGCAATGTTGAGCATCTTTTCATGTGCCTGTTGGCCATCTGTATGTCTTCCTTGGAGAGATGTCTATTTAAGTCTGCCAATTTTTTGATTGGGTGGTTTGCTTTTTATGTTGTTGTTGTTTTGTTTTTGGTTTTGTTTCTTCACACACACACACTGTATTTTATTTTTACAAGAGATAAATAAACTGACACCAAGCATTGTAAATGGATGACCACAACAAAAGCAACAATGATTGCAATTACCAAACACGAAACACATTAATACTATGTCATAATATTGACATTCAGTCCAGTAATCCTCCATTGTAACAGCTCCTTTACTTTGCAGTGAAAATTTGCTTTTATATTTTTTGCCTCTGAGTCCTTGTGGGACTTTTTTTTTTTATTCAAACAGAAAGTTACAAAAATTATAACCATCCTCATCAGTTCACTCAGTCCCATGTAATTATTTTTTTATCTTGATCTTTTGTTAGCATTTTAATTAATTCATCAGTTTTCCATTAGAGTTCTGAACATGCTTATTCATTCAGTTCAGCAGTATAGTCAGTTACCAGAAACCTGTACTTGTCAGAGTCTTTGCCATGAATTCCTAGAAGATGAAACCCTCTTATAGGGATATTTTTGCAAAAGCATCAGAGTACACCCAGAACTGTCTGTAAATGACAAAAGACTTAAAAATGATGATGGTTAAAGATTTGATGAAAGTTCATAATAATGCAATTGACAAGGAAATTTAGTTATTTCTGAGATATACATTTTAAAGTAATAATTAGAATTATGACTTATACATTATACCAGAATATGAGATTTTTAGAAATTTCATATAATATCTGAAACATTTATATTAACATATTTCCATACAAATAACACAAAGAAAGTTTAGTATTAGCTGTTTTATTTTTTTTGTTTGTTTTTTTATACTGCAGGTTCTTATTAGTCATCAATTTTATATACATCAGTGTATACATTTCAATCCCAATCGCTCAATTCAGCATACCACCATCCTCACCCCACCGTGTTTTTCCCCCCTTGGTGTCCATACATTTGTTCTCCACATCTGTGTCTCAACTTCTGCCCTGCAAACCGGTTCATCTGTACCATTTTTATAGGTTCCACATACATGCATTAATATATGGTATTTGTTTTTCTCTTTCTGACTTACTTCAATCTGTATGACAGTCTCTAGATCCATCCACGTCTCAAAAAATGACTCAGCTTCGTTCCTTTTTATGTCTGAGTAATATTCCATTGTATATATGTACCACAATTGCTTTATCCATTTATCTGTCGATGGACATTTAGGTTGCTTCCATGACCTGGATATTGTAAATAGTGCTGCAATGAACATTGGGGTGCTGTGTCTTTTTGAATTATGGTTTTCTCTGGGTATATGCCCAGTAGTGGGATTGCTGGGTCATATGGTAATTCTATTTTTAGTTTTTTAAGGAACCTTCATACTGTTCTCCATAGTGTCTGTATCAATTTAACTTCCCACCAACAGAGCAAGAGGGTTCCGTTTTCTTCACACCCTCTCCAGCATTTGTTTGTAGAGTTTCTGATGATGCCCATTCTAACTGGTGTGAGGTCATAACTCATTGTAGTTTTGATTTGCGTTTCTCTAATCATTAGTGATGTTGAGCAGCTTTTCATGTGCTTCTAGGCCATCTGTATGTCTTCTTTGGAGAAGTGTCTATTTAGGTCTTCTGTGCCTTTTTGGATTGAGTTGTTTGTTTCTTTAATATTGAGCTGCATGAACTGCTTATATATTTTGGATATTAATCCTTTGTCCGTTGATTCATTTGCAAATACTTTATCCCATTCTGAGGGTTGTCTTTCCAACTTGTTTATGGTTTTCTCTGCTGTGCAAAAGCTTTGAAGTTTCATCAGGTACCATTTGCTTATTTTTGTTTTTATTTCCATTACTTTGTAGGTGGATCAAAAAAATCTTGCTGCTGGGCTTCTCTGGTGTTGCATTGGTTGAGAGTCCACCTGCTGATGCAGGGGACATTGGTTCGTGCCCCGGTCCGGGAGGATCCCACATGCCGCGGAGCGGCTGGGCCCTTGCGCCATGGCCACTGAGCCTGCGCGTCTGGAGCCTATGCTCCACAACGGGAGAGGCCACAACAGCGAGTCTCTAGGAGGTGGGTCAAAAAGGAACTTGCTGTGACTTATGTCATAGAGTGTTCTGCCTATATTTTCCTCTAGAGTTTGATAGCTTCTGGCCTTACATTTAGGTCTTTAATCCATTTTGAGTTTATTTTTGTGTATGGTGTTAGAAAGTGTTCTAGTTTCATTCCTTTACATGTACCTATCCATTTTTCCCAGCACCAATTATTGAAGAGACTGTCTTTTCTCCATTTTATATCTTTGCCTCCTTTGTCATAGATTGGTTGACCATAGGTGTGTGGGTTTATCTCTGGGATTTCTATGTTGTTGCATTGATCTATGTTTCTGTTTTTGTGCCAGTACCATATTGTCTTGATTACTGTAGCTTTGTAGTATAGTCTGAAGTCAGGGAGTCTGATTCCACCAGCTCTGTTTTTTTCACTCAAGACTGCTTTGGCTAATCGTGGTCTTTTGTGTCTCCATACAAATTTTTTTTTTTTTTTTTTTTTTTTTCGGTAAGCGGGTCTCTCACTGCTGTGGCCTCTCCCGTTGTGCTCACGGGCCCAGCCGCCCTGCGGCATGTGGGATCTTCCCGGACCGGGGTACGAACCCGTGTCCCCTGCATCGGCAGGCGGACTCTCAACCGCTGCGCCACCAGGGAAGCCCTCCATACAAATTTTAAGACGATTTGTTCTAGGTCCGAAGAAAATGCCATTGGTAATTTGATAGGTATTGCATTGAATCTGTAGATTGCTTTGGGTAGTATAGTCATTTTCACAATATCGATTCTTCCAATCCAAGAACATGGTATATCTCTCCATCTGTTGGTATCATCTTTAATTTCTTTCATCAGTGTCTGATAACTTTCTGCATACAGGTCTTTTGTCTCCCTAGATAGATTTATTCCTAGGTATTTTATTCTTTTTGTTGCAATGGTAAATGGGAGTGTTTCCATAATTTCTCTTTCAGATTTTTCATCTTTAGTGTATAGGAATGCATGAGATTTCTGTACATTAATTTTGTATCCTGCTACTTTACCAAATTCATTGATTAGCTCTAGTAGTTTTCTGGTGGTATTTTTAGGATTCTCTATGCATAGTATCATGTCATCTGCAAATAGTGACAGTTTTGCTTCTTCTTTTCAATGTGTATTTCTTTTGTTTCTTTTACTTCTCTGATTGCTGTGGCTAGGACTTCCAAAATTATGTTGAAGAATAGTGGTGAGTGTGGACATCCTTTTCTCGTTCCTGATCTTTGAGGAAATGCTTTTAATTTTTCACCATTGAGAATGATGTTTGCTGTGGGTTTGTCGTATATGGCCTTTATTATGTTGAGGTAGGTTCCCTCTATGCCCACTTTCTAGAGAGTTTTTATCATAAATCTGTGTTGAATTTTTTCTAAAGCTTTTTCTACATCTATTGAGATGATCATTTTTTTTTTCTTCAGTTTGCTAATATGGTATATCACATTGATTGATTTGTGTATATTGAAGAATCCTTGCATTCCTGGGATAAATCCCTCTTGTTCATGGTGTATGATCCTTTTAATATGTTGTTGGATTCTGTTTGCTAGTATTTTGTTGAGAATATTTGCATCTATATTCATCAGTGATATGGGTCTATAATTTTCTTTTTTTGTAGTATTTTTGTCTGGTTTTGTTATCAGGGTGATGGTGGCCTCATAGAATGGGTTTGGGAGCGTTCCTTCCTCTACAACTTTTTGGAAGAGTTTGAGAAAGAAGGGTGTTGGCTCTTTTCTAAATATTTGATAGAATTCACCTGTGAAGCCATCTGGTTCTGGTCTTTTGTTTGTTGGAAGATGTTTAATCATAGTTTCAACTTAATTACTTGTGATTGGTCTGTTCATATTTTCTGTTTCTTCCTGGTTCAGTCTTGGAAGGTTATACCCTTCTAAGAATGTGTCCTATCTTCCAGGTTGTCCATTTTATTGGCATAGAGTTGCTTGTAGTAGTCTCTTAGGATGCTTTGTATTTCTGAGGTGTCTGTTATAACTTCTTTTTCATTTCTAATTTTATTGATTTGAGTCCTCTCCTTCTTTTTCTTGATGAGTCTAGCTAATGGTTTATCAATTTTGTTTATCTTCACAAAGAACCAGCTTTTAGTTTTATTGATCTTTGTTACTGTTTTCTTTGTTTCTATTTCATTTATTTCTACTCTGATCTTTATGATTTCTTTCCTTCTGTTAACTTTGGGTTTCATTTTTTCTTCTTTCTCTAGTTTCATTATGTGTAAGGTTAGATTGTTTACTTGAGATTTTTCTTGTTTCTTGAGATGGGCTTGTATAACTGTAAACTTCCCTCTTAGAACTGCTTTTGTTGCATCCCATAGGTTTTGGAGCATCATTTTTTCATTATCATTTGTCTGTAGGTTTTTTTTGATTTCCTCTTTGATTTCTTCAGTGATCTCTTGGTTATTTAGTAACATATTGTTTAGTCTCTATGTGTTTGGGTTTTTTACGTTTTTTTTTTTCTTTTTTCCTGTAATTCATTTCT
>NW_020175832.1:503351-590679 GCF_003031525.2 Neophocaena asiaeorientalis asiaeorientalis | reverse complement strand
TTTATTCCTAGGTATTTTATTCTTTTTGTTGCAATGGTAAATGGGAGTGTTTCCATAATTTCTCTTTCAGATTTTTCATCTTTAGTGTATAGGAATGCATGAGATTTCTGTACATTAATTTTGTATCCTGCTACTTTACCAAATTCATTGATTAGCTCTAGTAGTTTTCTGGTGGTATTTTTAGGATTCTCTATGCATAGTATCATGTCATCTGCAAATAGTGACAGTTTTGCTTCTTCTTTTCAATGTGTATTTCTTTTGTTTCTTTTACTTCTCTGATTGCTGTGGCTAGGACTTCCAAAATTATGTTGAAGAATAGTGGTGAGTGTGGACATCCTTTTCTCGTTCCTGATCTTTGAGGAAATGCTTTTAATTTTTCACCATTGAGAATGATGTTTGCTGTGGGTTTGTCGTATATGGCCTTTATTATGTTGAGGTAGGTTCCCTCTATGCCCACTTTCTAGAGAGTTTTTATCATAAATCTGTGTTGAATTTTTTCTAAAGCTTTTTCTACATCTATTGAGATGATCATTTTTTTTTTCTTCAGTTTGCTAATATGGTATATCACATTGATTGATTTGTGTATATTGAAGAATCCTTGCATTCCTGGGATAAATCCCTCTTGTTCATGGTGTATGATCCTTTTAATATGTTGTTGGATTCTGTTTGCTAGTATTTTGTTGAGAATATTTGCATCTATATTCATCAGTGATATGGGTCTATAATTTTCTTTTTTTGTAGTATTTTTGTCTGGTTTTGTTATCAGGGTGATGGTGGCCTCATAGAATGGGTTTGGGAGCGTTCCTTCCTCTACAACTTTTTGGAAGAGTTTGAGAAAGAAGGGTGTTGGCTCTTTTCTAAATATTTGATAGAATTCACCTGTGAAGCCATCTGGTTCTGGTCTTTTGTTTGTTGGAAGATGTTTAATCATAGTTTCAACTTAATTACTTGTGATTGGTCTGTTCATATTTTCTGTTTCTTCCTGGTTCAGTCTTGGAAGGTTATACCCTTCTAAGAATGTGTCCTATCTTCCAGGTTGTCCATTTTATTGGCATAGAGTTGCTTGTAGTAGTCTCTTAGGATGCTTTGTATTTCTGAGGTGTCTGTTATAACTTCTTTTTCATTTCTAATTTTATTGATTTGAGTCCTCTCCTTCTTTTTCTTGATGAGTCTAGCTAATGGTTTATCAATTTTGTTTATCTTCACAAAGAACCAGCTTTTAGTTTTATTGATCTTTGTTACTGTTTTCTTTGTTTCTATTTCATTTATTTCTACTCTGATCTTTATGATTTCTTTCCTTCTGTTAACTTTGGGTTTCATTTTTTCTTCTTTCTCTAGTTTCATTATGTGTAAGGTTAGATTGTTTACTTGAGATTTTTCTTGTTTCTTGAGATGGGCTTGTATAACTGTAAACTTCCCTCTTAGAACTGCTTTTGTTGCATCCCATAGGTTTTGGAGCATCATTTTTTCATTATCATTTGTCTGTAGGTTTTTTTTGATTTCCTCTTTGATTTCTTCAGTGATCTTTTGGTTTTTTAGTAACATTTTGTTTAGTCTCTATGTGTTTGGGTTTTTTTCGTTTTTTTTTTTTTTTTTTTCCTGTAATTCATTTCTAATCTTATAGTGTTGTGGTCAGAAAAGATGCTTGATATGTTTTAAATTTTCTTATATTTACTGAGGCTTGATTTGTGACCCAAGATGTGATCTATCCTGGAGAATGTTCCATGAGCACTTGAGAAGAAAGTGTAATCTGCTGCTTTTGGATGAAATGTCCTATAAATATCAATTAAATCTATTTTGTCTAATGTGTCATTTAAAGCTTCTGTTTCCTTATTTGTTTTCATTTTCATTGATCTATCCATTGGTGTAAGTGAAGTGTTAAAGATCCCCACTATAATTGTGTTGTCGATTTTCTCTTTTATAGCTGTTAGCAGTTGCCTTATGTATTGAGGTGCTCCTATATTTGGTGCATATATATTTATAATTGTTATATCTTCTTTTTGGATTGATCCCTTGATCATTATGTGGTGTCATTCTTTGTCTCTTATAACATTCTTTATTTTAAAGTCTATTTTATCTGATATGAGTATAGCTACTCCAGCTTTCTTTTGATTTCCATTTGCATGGAATATCTTTTTCCATCCCCTCACTTTCAGTCTGTATGTGTCCCTAGTTCTGAAGTGGGTCTCTTGTAGACAGCATATAATAGGTCTTGTTTTGTATCCATTCAGCAAGCCTGTGTCTTTTTGGTTGGAACATTTAATCCTTTCACGTTTAAGGTAATTATCGATAAGTATGTTCCTGTGATCATGTTCTTAATTGTTTTGGGTTTGTTTTTGTAGGTCCTTTTCTTCTCTTGTGTTTCCCACTTAGAGAAGTTCCTTTAGCATTTATTGTAGAGCTGGTGTGGTGGTGTTGAATTCTCTTAGCTTTTGCTTGTCTGTAAAACTTTTGATTTCTCCATTGAATCTGAATGAAATCCTTGCTGGGAAGAGTAATCTTGGTTGTAGTTTCTTCCATTTCATCACTTTAAGTATATCATGCCACTCCCTTCTTGCTTGTAGAGATTCTCCTGAGAAATCAGCTGTTAACCTTATGGGAGTTCCCTTGTATGTTATTTTTCATTTTTCCCTTGCTGCTTTCAGTAATTTTTCTTTTTCTTTAATTTTTGCCATTTTGATTTCTATGTATCTCAGCGTGTTTCTCCTTGGGTTCATCCTGTATGGGACTTGCTGCACTTCCCGGACTTGGGTGGCTATTTCCTTTCCCATGTTGGGGAAAATTTTGACTATAATCTCTTCAAATATTTTCTCTGGTTCTTTCTCTCTCTATTCTCCTTCTGGGACCTATATAATGTAGATGTTTTTGTGTTTAATGTTGTCCCAGCGGTCTCTTAGGCTCTCTTCATTTCTCTTCATTCTTTTTTCTTAATATATTATTATTTTTGTTTGTTTATTTGTTTTGTTTTTTTGCGGTACACGGACCTCTCAGCTCCGGACACGCAGGCTCAGCGGCCATGGCTCACGGGCCCAGCCGCTCCACAGCTGTGGGATCTTCCTGGACCAGGGCACGAACCCATGTCCCCTCCATCGGCAGGCAGACTCTCAACCACTGCGCCACCAGGGAAGCCCCATTCTTTTTTCTTTATTCTGCTCTGTAGCAGTGAATTCCACCATTCTCTATTCCAGGTTACTTATCCGTTCTTCTGTCTCAGTTATTCTACTATTGATTCCTTCTAGTGTAAATTTCATTTCAGTTATTGTATTGTTCATCTTTGTTTGTTTGTTCTTTAATTCTTCTAAGTCTTTGTTAAACATTTCTTGCATCATCTCGATCTTTGCCTGCATTCTTTTTCCTAGGTCCTGGATCATCTTCACTATCATTATTCTGAATTCTTTTTCTGGAAGGTTACCTATCTCCACTTCATTTAGTTTTTTTTTCTGGGGTTTTATCTTGTTCCTTTACCTGGTATATAGCCCTCTGCCTTTTCATCTTGTCTATCTTTCTGTGAATGTGGTTTTTGTTCCACAGGCTGCAGAATTGCCGTTCTTCTTGCTTCTTCTGTCTGTCCTCTGGTGGAT
Organism: Neophocaena asiaeorientalis asiaeorientalis; assembly: GCF_003031525.2. Classification (NCBI taxonomy): domain Eukaryota; kingdom Metazoa; phylum Chordata; class Mammalia; order Artiodactyla; family Phocoenidae; genus Neophocaena; species Neophocaena asiaeorientalis. The sequence continues at coordinate 587,098 of NW_020175832.1, read as the reverse complement.
GAGGCTATCTAAGAGGCTTGATGGGAGGGGCTGGTGGTGGGTAGAGCTGACTGTTGGTCTGGTGGGCAGAGCTCAGTAATACTTTAATCCACTTGACTGTTGATGGGTGGGGCTGTGTTCCCTCCCTGTTTGTTGTTTGGCCTGAGGCTACCCAACAGTGGAGCCTACCTGTGCTCTTTGGTGGGGCTAATGACAGACTCTGGGAGGGCTCATGCCAAGGAGTACTTCCCAGAACTTCTGCTGCCAGTGTCCTTGTCCCCACTGTGAAACAGAGCAATCCCCTGCCTCTGCAGGAGACCCTCCAATAGTAGCAGGTAGGTCTGGTTCAGTCTCCCCCAGGGTCACTGCTCCTTCCCCTGGGTATAGATGTACACACTACTTTGTGTGTGCCCTCCAAGCATGGAGTCTCTGTTTTCCCCAGTCCTGTCGAAGTCTTGCAATCAATTCTCAGTAGGCTTCAAAGTCTGATTCTCTAGGAATTCCTCTTCCCGTTGCCGGACCCCCATGTTGGGAAGCCTGACGTGGGGCTCAGAACCTTCACTCCAGTGGGTGGACTTCTGTGGTATAAGTGTTCACCAGTCTGTGAGTCACCCACACACCAGTTATGGAATATGATTTTACTGTGACTGTGCCCCTCCTCCAGTCTCATTATTGCTTCTCCTTTGTTGTTGGGTGTGGGATATATTTTTGGTGGGTTCCAGTATCTTCCTGTTGATGATTGTCCAGCAGCTACTTGTGATTCTGGTGTTCTCACAAGAGGGGGTGAGAGCACGTCCTTCTACTCCGCCATCTTGGTTCCTCCTTGCAAAATTTAATTTTTAAAGTTTGAGTTCGACAGAGGGTTGCTGTAGTTTTATTTTGCTAAGTGAAGATATTAACATCAAATAAAATTCAAGTAATAAGCCACCAGCTACAATCACATCATTTCTTATAAAAATATTTTAACATTCAAAAGGAAGAATGTAATTAATCTCAATAAAAAGAATAAATTAGCAGTTTGGAACTATCAGTCTATGTTTCTTGTTTATCTTATTTTATTCTGAACTCTCAAAAACTTCATTAGACAGATTCTATTCTACAAAGCACTACTTTAGAAAGTTTCCCTGGCAGAGCCAAATAGGGCCAACTGCTTTCTACTGTAGGTGATTATTACAATTATTGTTCTGTACTGCAGCTATCTTTTTCATGCTGTTTCAAATCCTTTCTAGAATGTATATTATTAATGACATAAACTAAGTTTTATTCATCTTAGTATCATCTTAACCTAGGAGAATGCCTAGCATGTAATATGAGCACAATGTTGGCTGAATTAATGGAAGATTTAATAAATGAAGACAATACAGCCCACTGCTGGACAGCTTTAGGCATTGGAAAATTTCTTATGCTGAATTGAAATTCTTCCCTAAGTCTCCCATTTCTGCTGCAAAAAGCAACTTTATTCCTACTTCCAAATAGCAAGCTTTCAAGTATTCAAGCTGATATTTTCTTCTTTAGGCCACAAACTTCGATTCCTTAAAATATTCCTGGTAAGGAAATGTTTAGAGACTTTCCAATTCACTGTTTTTTCTTTATCAACTCAATCATATTTATTTTTATCCTTTTCAAATTATGGCAATACTGTGGAGGCCTTGTATAAATAGATTTGAATCCAGAAATGTCTGGTTTCCAGTCCTTACTTAGCCATTAACTAGTTGGAAGTACAATATCTGAGATGGCTGACTAAAATTTTATGAGATTTGGCTTCATTATGTGTGAAATTAAAATGATGATGATCAAAAGTAATGTATATAAAATCCCTGCAGATGGTCTGGAATAAAGTAAGTGCTCAATTCACTTCTGTAATAGATCTAACATATATATTAACACAACACAAAAGAAATGTGTGTGTCATTCACATAACTTTCCAAGGCAGTTACACATGGGTGAGGTGGGGTTGGGAACTATGAAGTGAAAATTTTTGTCCCTCCCAGGATTCATATGTTGAAACATAATTCCCAACATTATGTTTTTTGGAAGTAAGGCCTTTTCCAGGTGATTAGGTCATGAGGGTAGAACCCTCAGAATGGGATTAGTCCTCTTATAAAAGAGATCTGAGAGAGCTCCCTTGCCCCTTCTGTCATGTGAAAATGCAGTGAGAAGGTGGCCATCTATGAACCAGGAAGTGTGCTCTCACCAGACACAGAATCTTCCAGCACCTTGATCTTGGACTTCTCAGCCTCCAGAAATGTGAGGGCGAAGATTTTTTGTTGATTAAGCCATCCAGTCTGCAATATTTTCATCATAGCAGCCTAAATGGATTAAACCAGGGCTAACCTCCAGAAGTCTTCAGAGACCCAGATTGATAGAACCTCTGTTATCTTTAACATGGGCTTCCCAGTCAGCTAAAAAGGGATAGAAGAGAATAGAGAAGCAAGACAGGGAGGCTTTTATGTGCCAGGCATAGAAGTGACATATGTCACTTCAAGTCCCATTCCTGGCTAGGATGCATAAGGTCATGCCAAACTTCAAGGGAGATTTGGAAATATGGTTGAAGCAAGTGAACTAGAAGAGAGGAAGAAAGGAATTTGATAAACCATACGAGACCATCCAGTTCAGTTCAAGGAAGTCTATTTAATTAGATTAAGATGATATATTATTTTGTAGTCTCATTTTATTGTGAAATCACATTAAATTGTAGACACATTCACAATTTGTGTGTTTTGTTAATATAAATTGCTGTGTACTTTTCTATAAATCTGGGAAATAATTTTAAAAATAAAAGTAGTCTTTGTTTATTCTTATCTAACAATAAAACAAAAACATGTTGACTCTAATAATTTAGAAAATACATGAAAGTCTAAAAAAGAAAAGATCATCCAACTGACATAAATAATGCTAATAATAATTATCTTTGGGATATTATGAAGATAAGATTTTATATATATTGGGCAAATTGGCTTCCACCATTAAAAAAATTTGTTAATATTTGACAGTATAAATATTACAATTATTTCCCTATGAAGATATATACATTTTTTAACCAAAACTGGATCATAGTCTTTCATATTTTGTGTGCTTGGCTTTTAAAATTTAATATATTATGAACTGTTCCTTTGTAATTGTCTTCATTTTCTACATTGAGCAACAAATTACCACAACCTAGTGGCTTAAAACAACATACATTTTTTATGTTACAGTTCCATGAATCAGAAGTGCAGGCTTAGCATATAACTAGGTTCTCTTCTTAGGGTCTCACACTAGAATCAAAGAGTTAACTGGGCTGCATTCTCATTTACAGCTCAGTTTCCTCTTTCAAGCTCACTAGGGTTATTAGACAATTAGATTCCTTCCAGTTGTAAGACTGAGTTCCTATTTTCCTGCTGTCTGTTTTCTGGGAGGTCACTCTCAGCTCCAAGAGGCTGCCTGAGATCATAGCCACTTAGCTGTCTCTCATGGAAGCTTGCTTCTTCAAAGTCAGCAGAATAATACCTCTTATGCACTGACTCTTTTATTTCAGGAAGCTGTCCATTTTAAGGGCTAAATTGATTAGGTCAGACCCAGCCAGGATAACCTCATTTTTTATTATTTCAAAGTTCATTGATTTGATGTAGGGCGCGGCTGGATAGCCATTGCGCATGCGCTAGGCATGCCGCTAGGGCGCATGCACCTAATATGCTAATCAGGTTTTGAAGCAGTGGCCTATCCAAAGTCCGGCTTGCGAAATGCGATAACCATACGGACGAATCAGGGACTTACACGAGTCCTTAAGCCCTTATATAAGCAGACAGGCTCGGGCGTACGGGGTCTTCCTTCCATCCGCCTGAAACCAAGCTGTACTCCAATAAAGTGTGATGCGAGAAGAATCTAGCGTGTGGTGATTCGTCATTCTGCTGGTCAGAAGCGGCTCGCCGCAATTTGAGACCTTAATTACACCTGCAAAATTCCTTGACCTTGGTCTTATAAAGTATCCTAATCACAGGAGCAAAATCCATCATATTCACAGGTTCAGGCAACAGTCTTGGGAGACACCTGAGAAATATGCCAACCACAATCATTAATTTCTTTTCATGAAGTTTGCAATAGATATTAGTGCTGTTGGCTGTACATTTGTGATTATTCACCTATTGGGCATAGGTATAATGGCACTTTCCTATCCCGTTGCAATTAACTGTTGTTAAATGACTTCCTTTGGCCAAGGAACTGTGAGAGGAAGTGATATGTGTCACTTCTGGATGGAAGTCTTAAGAACTAGGTAGGGATTTAACAATGTTTACTTTCTTTCTGGCATAGCAACCAGAAATTACTGAGATAGGGCTGCTTTGCTCTTAAACCTGAGTGAGTTTGATGCACACAGCCCTGTTGCCAACACTTTGATGTCAAGCCCTGGGCATGGACATGAGCAAGAAACAACCTGTGTTGTTTGAAGTCATTGTTTCATGTCAGTTATAACAGAAAAAATTTTCCTCTCATCTTAGATATACTATACTTAAAACAAAAACAAACAAACAAAAAACCAACTATAGATTGGCCACTTCCCACTAGCAATCCATTTTACATTTGTTAGTATATAAGTCCATGCCACTCTCTCACTTCATCCCAGCTTATCCTTCCCCCTTCCCGTGTCCTCAAGTCCATTCTCTACACCTGCATCTTTATTCCTGTCCTGCTCCTAAGTTCTTCAGAACCATTTTTTTCCTTATATTCTATATTTATGTGTGAGTATATGGTATTTGTTTCTCTCTTTCTGACTTACTTCACTCTGTATAACAGACTCTAGGTCCATCCACCACACTACAAATGACTCAATTTCATTTCTTTTTATGGCTCAGTAATATTCCATTGTATATATGTGCCACATCTTCTTTATCCATTTATCTGTTGATGGACACTTAGATTGCTTCCATATCCTGCTATTGTAAATAGTGCTGCAATGAATATTGTGATACATGACTCTTTATGAATTATCGTTTTCTCAGAGTATATGTCCAGTAGTGAGATTGCTAGGTCATATGGTAGTTCTATTTTTAGTTTTTTAAGGAACCTCCATACTGTTCTCCATAGTGGCTGTATCAATTTACATTCCCACCAACAGTGCAAGAGAATTCCCTTTCCTCTACAACCTCTCCAGCATTTATTGTTTCTAGATATTTTGATGAAGGCCATTCTGACTGGTATGAGGTGATACCTCATTGTAGTTTTGATTTATATTTCTCTAATGATTAGCGATGTTGAGCATCCTTTCATGTGCTTGTTGGCAATCTGTATATCTTCTTTGGAGAAATGTCTATTTAGGTCTTCTGCCCATTTTTAGAATTTTTTTTTTGTTTTTTTGATATTGAGCTGCATGAGCTGCTTGTATGTTTTGTAGATTAATCCTTTGTCAGTTGCTTCATTTGCAAATATTTCCTCCCATTCTGAGGGTTGTCTTTTCATCTTGTTTATGGTTTCCTTTTCTGTGCAAAAGCTTTGAAGTTTCATTAGGTCCCATTTGTTTATTTTTGGTTTTATTTCATTTCTCTAGGAGATGGGTCAAAAGGATCTTGCTGTAATTTATGTCATAGAGTGTTCTGCCTGTATTTTCCTCTAAGAGTTTTATAGGGTCTGGCCTTACATTTAGATCTTTAATCCATTTTGAGTTTGTTTTGGTGTTTGGTGTTAGGGAGTGTTCTAATATCATTCTTTTACATGGAGCTTTCCAGTTTTCCCAGAACCACTTATTGAAGAGACTGTCTTTTCTCCATTGTATATTCTTGCCTCCTTTATCAAAAATAAGGTGACCATATGTGCATGGGTTTACCTCTGGGCTTTCTATCTTGTTTCATTGATCTATATTTCTATTTCTGTGCCAGTACCATAATTTCTTGATTACTGTAGCTTTGTAGTATAGTCTGAAGTCTGGGAGCCTGCTTCCTCTATCTCCATTTTTCTTTCTCAAGATTATCTTGGCTATTCAGGATCTTTTGTGTTTCCATACATATTGTGTAATTTTTTGTTCTAGTTCTGTGAAAAATGCCATTGGTAGTTTGATAGGGATTGCAGTGAATCTGCAGATTGCTTTGGATAGTAGAGTCATTTTCACAATGATGATTCTTCCAATCCAAGAACATTGTATATCTCTCCATCTGTTTGTACCACCTTTAATTTTCTTTCATCAGTGTCATAGCTTTCTGCATACAGGATGTTTGTCTCTTTAGGTAGGTTTATTCCTAGGTATTTATTCTTTTTGTTGCAATGGTAAATGGGAGTGTTTCTTTAATTTCTCTTTCAGATTTTTGTCAGTAGTGTATAAGAATGCAAGAGATTTCTGTGCATTAATTTTTTATGCTGCTACTTTACCAAATTCATTGATTAGCTCTAGTAGTTTTCTGGTAAAGTCTTTGGATTCTCTATGTATAGTATCATGTCATCTGCAAACAGTGACAGCTTCACTTCTTTTCCGATTTGGATTCCTTTTATTTCTTTTTCTTCTCTCATTGCTGTGGCTAAAACTTCCAAAACTATGTTGAATAATAGTGGTGAGAGTGGACAGCCTTGTTTTGTTCCTGATCTAGAGGAAATGGTTTCAGTTTTTCACCACTGAGAACGACATTGGCTGTGGGTTTGTCATATATGGTCTTTATTATGTTGAGGTAAGTTCCCTCTATGCCTACTTTCTGGAGGGTTTTCATCATAAAACGGTGTTAAATTTTGTCAAAAGCTTTTTTTTCATCTATTGAGAGGACCATATGGTTTTTCTCCTTCAATGTGTTAATATGGTTTATCACATTGATTTTCATATATTGAAGAATCCTTGCATTTCTGGGATAAACCCGACTTGATCATGGTGTATGATCCTTTCGATGTGCTGTTGGATTCTGTTTGTTAGTATTTTTTTGAGGATTTTTGCATCTATGTTCATCAGTGATATTGGCCTGTAGTTTTCTTTCTTTGTGATATCTTTGTCTGGTTTTGGTATCAGACCTTTATCTTCTGTGTGAATTCTTATTAATTTAAAACAGCTACAAAGAGCACTCTTTTGAGAGAGATAATGAGATCATCACAAGTCAGATGGGAAAGAATGCTGTGGTGGACACTGATGTCCACTATAGTCACAGGTAGGAGCTCAAGTAGTCTTGGTCCTCATTTGGTACATTTTCCATTGTGAAATACTTTATAATCCTTGTTTTAGCTTTAATCTTAATTTCTTTTTGCTCCCAAATAAGTTATTTTTATTGTTAATCTTCTTAGATATTAAAACTTTTAAGTTACTGATCTCATATGAACAGTTTAAAGATATTATTAAAGGAATTATATTTTTTTCTCCTTCATTTGAAACTTTTTCTTGCTGTAGGCACCAGGAGGTTGTAATCTCCTTCACAAGACTTTGGTGTATGAGCTTTTGGTGATGACATAGGAAAGAATGATGTGGCATGAGCTCCTAAGTCCTAGTCTGTTTTATTTTAGACTCAACATGTTGAAATTTGACCTATTTAAGTAATATCTCAAAATGTTGCCTTTAACATATCAATACTCAATTAAAAAAGAAAAAAAAGGATTGTCCTTATTGGCTAAGCATAGGAAAGCCATTGGCAAAATTACGTCTTTGGCATTTTCCACCTCAATGATTAGTCAAAATCTCAAAATCTCAGTCTTGTGTATTAGTTTCTTCCAGTCCCTTATTCCCATCTCTAGCCTCAGTGATTTCATAATATAACTGAGAAAAGAAGTAATTTTGTAGAGTAATTTTCACTATGTGTACTGTCTTAATGGTTTACCCTCCATGACTCCACCCCCAGGAGTATTTGTATTTAAAAAGAGGAGAATGTTAAATCCAACATTGTTAATAGGAGAATTTTAAGGATTTGTAATTTGCCTATGAGAGACAATTTTGGAAAATAAGCCTTCATAATATCTCACAAATAAAATATTTTACACACATATATGATTTCTTATTTCACCTATTGTCAAGGTTGGCTATGACTATAGTATATGTAATCTTCTCAATGAAGTATTCAAAGACATGTATAAATCTATAATTGGGCTTCATTTTACCCATCTTTTCTTATCATTCATTTCTAAGTTGAAGTTCTTGTTTCCAGAAATTTACTAAACTTTATGTTTAGTTTGCTCATTCTTGTCACTATTTTTTCATGAATTTCTTCTTCTATCTCCAGTGACCTTCTTTCTCTATTCCATCTGTTTAAATTCTTTGCATCCTTTAATGTTCAGACCAATGCCTCTTTTTTACATAAACCAGTTATTCATTGAACTCATCATTATGAGTTAAATAAATTGAGATCATAAATTATATTAATAAGTTCAAAGACAACACAAAATCATGAAAAAGAAGAAGAAAAATAGCATATAGAATTGAATGCTGTGGTAGACAGATTAATAGTCCTCCAAATATGTTCACATTGTAATCCTTGGAACCTTTGAACATGTTAGGTTATGCAGCAAAAGGAAATTTAGATTGTAAATTGAATTAAGATTGCTAATCAAGATAGGGAGATTTTCTTGCTTCATCCAGTGTATTACAACAGTCCTTAAATGACAGAAGAGGGAAGCAGAAGAGTCAGAACAAGAGAGATAGCATTGTGAGAAACACTTAAACAACCTTTGCTGGTTTTGAAGATGGAAGAGAATGATGAGCCAAGGAATACAAGTACCTTCTAGAAGGTAAAAAGACAAGAGAATGGATTCTCCCCTAGAACCTCCAGAAACGAAATGCAGCCATGTCTACGACTTGATTTTAGGTCAGATCTATTAAATACTTCTGACCAATATAATTGTGAGATAATAAATATGTGTCACTTTAAGCCACTAGGTTTATGGTAATTTGTTACAGCAGCAATAAGAAACTAATACAAGCATGATGAAAGTATCAGGATTCAAATAACATATTGGCAAGTAAATATAAGAATGATTAAGGTCTTATAGCTACTAAGGGGGAGATGGAAATTGAATAGACACAGTCTGGGTCTAAAACTTCTATTCTTAATTAGTATGCTATCTGAAAGAGGAAATCCATTTATTCTGTGTGATTCTGAAGGAAAAACTTGGATCTGAGAGGTGGAAATTATAGTGATTTACACTAGTTCTGATTAAAAAAAAGAAATTTTAAAACAAAGAGCTGTCACTAGTTAATTTGGTTGAGACTTGTTGCAAAGTGATTTGGTTGAGAAATGGTAAGGATGTGGTTGAGCAAAGGCAGCGATTTATTGCTAGAGAAGGAATCAGCTGTGTGCTGAGTGAGAAAATCAGGTGAAAGTAAAGAAGTTAAGTAGTGAAAGTGCTTAATTCCCTTGAGGAAGTAGAAAGATAGTGGGGAAAGACTGGGACAAAACAGTTCCTGATGTTGGCTGCAAAATAATACAGCTGATTTTTATCTCAAGTGCTTAATATTGACCCTGTAATTTGCAGGACTTATGCCTGAAAATATAGCTGTAAATAAAGAATAAGGAACAATCATTTAAACAGCAAAATTGATTAAAATTACTTGCATCCTATAACATTTATAGGCTACATGAAACAAACCTTATTGACACTAGAAATTGGCATCTTCCTGGATTTGAAGCTAAGCAAATGATTTTTTTTTTGTTGTTGTTTTGGCATCTTTCTTTTATTTTGGTTAGAATATCCACTAAGGTTTTTCTTTCCTCTTTATTTGAAAACCCTGCACGTGCTATCAGGCAAGAGTAATATTTTCTGTCAATTCAAGTGCATTCTAAATATTATATTGACCGTGTTTATAAGATGACTTTTTTGTTCTTAAATCAAGTAATAAATTTTCTAAATGGTATTCATAGTAGGTGTCTCAGCATTTTGTTTAAAAGATTATTTTCACTTGGAGAATGATCCACACATTTAAAAACATTTTCTATCTAAAACCAAATAGTCAAAAGCAGGGTCTGTAGAACAGGGAAGAAAGGTCTATTTCTTTAAAATAAGTGCCCCTGGAGCAAAATGTGAAACTAATTTTACATGTAGCTACAAATGATCTGGACTTTTCCCTTAGGTTGTGTTTAAGAACTTGTATTTTTTTTTTTAATCAGTCTTTGAAAAGTCTTAAGACAAATTGACATCTATTTATCATGTCTTTGAAGATAATGCGTATGTGTGTTTAAGTGATAAGGAAGATATAAGATGTGGGAGATTTACCAAGGAAAAGAGAAGTAATAAACCTATCTAACTAAAATTTGTCCTAGTACCTTGAGTTCCTAAATTCTGTACTAAAATATAGATCTTAGAATTAGCTCTGAAACTTTTAGGACCAATAGATTTTTACCTATATGTAAATCAGTCTTCTAAGGGGAGATTATCTTTTTCTCTCTGAGTATTATTAGTTCAATAACTTAAAGGTTAAATGAAAAAGAAAATCAAAGTCACATATGTTATTTGCCTGATCTCCTCTAGACAGATACTGTTAACTTGACCAGTCTCCTCCCTTTTCCCATATCTACTATAGTTGGTGTCCCTCTTTGCTCACATGGCACCTTGTGAGATTTCTGCTATAGCAAGTATTCAAAGTCTACTGTCGGTATGTTAAGACTATCCTTGAGATAAGATTTTTTTTTTTCCAGGAAGGTGAACAGAGCTCAGTTGGAGCCAACAGGGTATGTGTTGTGCTTCCGGTATGTATGAGGGAAGTGCAGATTCATATTGTGGAGCAGGGAGAGTATGGACCAGGATACGCTGAGAAGTGGGGCAGCTCAGAAGATGGTGGAATCAGGTCTGTCTGAGCAGCTGCTGTCATGAGCACTCTTCCCAGAGTAAGCAGGATCTCATGGGATCTTAGGAGTTCTACCACAGCCAGCAGGGGAGTCTCGGGATGAGAAACACCTGGGTGCCCCTGATGACAGAGGCTTTTATCCCAGTCTTGACCATAAGGAGTCTGGCTCATGTCACCTATCACATAAACCCCAATCTTGGTAGAATGCTCACCCCATCCCCCACAGCTGAAAGTCACAGTATGACCAGTGCAATGGTGCCTCCCCCATGGGCCTGGCCAGGTGTGGCCTTGTGATTAAGGATGGCCTTAATTATGTAAACTCATCATGTAACATATATCTGGAGTATGAAAGGCACTCAGTAAATGCTTATTGAATGAAAATGAGAAAAATTGATTTTTGTAAACTAAACTGCAATCTCATTGTCTTCAAGGGCATTTCCAATGACCTTATTATCTATCAAGCAATGCTTTCTGGTAGAATTTTAGATTTAGTTTTATCATTGAATTGTTGATTTTCTGTGCTATTTCTACTATTTTCTGTATTACATCTAGTTAGTACCCAGTCTCTGAAGATGACCTTTAACAATTTCTTCTCTCCTTTTATGTACATACCTCTGCTTGCATCAAAAGGTAGAACTTAACCTTCCCCACCTCCCTCCAATCCCCTCCCTACTTTTACTCTGGGATGGCCTTATAACTGGTTTTAACCAAAGAATGTGGCAGAAATGATATTCTGGGATTTCTGAACAAAGGCCTGAAGAGGACTACTAGCACCTTTACTTGCCTGACTCTTGGAACCTAGCCTGCATGCTGGGAGGAGCCCAGACACATGAAGTGGTCCTTGGAGGGTATTAAGGGTCTCTGATGAACAGCCCCTATCTTGACATACCAACACAGTTGAGTCCCCAAATTACTGCAGCCTCTGCAAGCATCACATGGAATAGAACTGCCCAGGTGAGCTCAGGATGCTCACAATGTTGCAAGAGATAACAAAACGGGTGTTATTTTAAGTTACCACATTTTGGGATCATTTGCTACACAGCAGAAGATAACTGAAACAATAGACTCTTTTCTTCTAGCACATAAATATAGCTTCATTTTCTAGTAACATATGACTTATAGTTCAGAAAATATATTTGAGCTCAAGCATTGTTCTGCAGAAATCATAGTATTAAGCTGTCTTATTAATATAATATGCAGTAACTGCTTTATTACAATTATATGCAAAAGAAATTTTTCCCATTATTGGTGCTAAATAGTCACAGAATTTATATATATTTTTTCTATATGTACATGCTATACCATGGCTTGTAGTAGAGACCACCATTTGCCCCAAAATATTTGTTCTTTTATTTCATAGTGACAGAACACCTGATTTTTGTCTGGACATATAGCAGCTCAGGATGAAGACTGCATTTCTCAACTTGCCAAGCTGCTTGTCAAGGAGATAGAAACAGGAGTACGCTGTGCAAGCTCCTGGAGACTTCTTGCCTCTTCATCTCTTCTTCCTGTGAATGGAAGATGGATAATATAGTTAGAACATATCTTAGATGAAGAGTGCAAGGTCATACAGGTGGAAATGGACCTGAGCCTAACAATGTGAGGCACCTGGCTCACCTTGGACTTCTCACATGATTGAGAAACCACTTCTGATTTATTTAACCCATTATTATCAGGATTCTCCAATACTTATAACCAAACCTAATCCTCAGTAAAATAGCAAGCAAACCAGGTTCTAGGCTGAAGCCGTTTGCTAGTAGTCACATTTGTATATCTTTCAAACTGAGATTGCTATAGCTCATTTTGTTCCCTTGATGACTCAGTTTCCTTTATATAAAATAGATATGATCATAACCAGCTTCAACTAATTTTCTTCTTAAAGTGACATTAGGAAGTGTGAAGGAAGTTTAAGCATCAAAGTAACCCAGAATCTTTATATTAGCAAAGCATTTCATTTCAACAGTCTTTCATCTATAATAACACATTTGATGCTAAACAGAAAATATAAGGAAAGAGAAGAAATCAGTTGGGGGAAAGAAGATGTATGTTGATGTAAAAGATACAAAATGAAGCCTTCAAAGTAGAACATGGGCAAGTTGAATGATAATGTAACATATATATCCACTCATGCAGAAGTTTTAAAGGGTGGACATAACAGAGCAGCACTAGTTAGACAACTAATTGGCAGAGCAGTTAGTTTAACATTAAGATGCCTGTGGAGGATGTTACTTTAAGACACTAGAGTAGCATCTTAATATATAATTAAAGCAGCATGCTGATAATGGAAGTGTTTGACAGTGTCTTTCTAACAAAATATGACTGAAACATAAGTGAGAATTAGGGTTAATATTATTTTCTTAATTTAGTGAAAATCATGTTAGTTTTCACTCTCCTCCAGAATAGGTAAAACATGAAAAATCCACAGAAGTGTTTTGGTACCAGTGCTCAACAGCCCAATATAATTGCCATCCCATGCTTCCCTTACGTATATCTCCTTTGGGAAGTACCTTTTCCAATTATAATCTTCCAATTACCATCATCTCATCTGCTATTATGCTTTGTTTGAGTAATGGCTGATAAATACCTTGCTCCTTGGATTGCTATCTGTTTCCCAATGCCAAGATGATATGCAGAAAGAAGATACAAAAAGGTACATTTTAAATTATTTTTTAATATCAAAGGGTACTTTTTTACCATAATGTCCACAAAAATTTTTTAATTGCCATAATACTCCTCTACACACACACATACAGATGTATACACACAAACAAACTATATTCTATGAATTTTATTCCATAAAATATTCAGGAGTGCTTTATATAAAATGAGAGGAATATGTCCATCATGCACATATTAAATTTATTTCACAAAGCACAAATGTACATAGTTCTTGTCACTTTTTGTCTGTTTAATGTTCTAACAAATGCCACTTTTATTTATATACATGTAAAATCCCTTTTCATTTTTTTCAAAAATATATTATTGATTTCCTGTAGAAATGAATTTCATGGTTTGATTATATGCACATATCTCAAACTTTATCTTTCTGATTTATTGAAGCAGCTTCCAGCTATTTTCTAGTTAACCATATTTTTAAAACTAAACTATATCTTAATGGAAATCTACATAGTGTCAAAATATAGATGAGAAATGTGTGGAAATTTGCCTGGCTATCCATATCTTCTTAAAAATGGAAATGTTTCACAAAAACCTGTGAAAGAGAAATGTGTGATTTGGGGACAGCAACATGCAGATTGTTTCTGTCACTAGGGACTTCTCAGATACATGGAGAGATGCAGTTTGGGGTATCCTCTTTTGCTGTGTAGCAGGACGTTCCCTGCTCCTTGACACCCACATAGATATTAGCTGATGTCTGAGTACCTTTAAAAATGGTAAGCTAATAAGAATGCCTTTATGGTTCCACTGTTTCTTTGTTTTTTGGTTTTTCTTACAGTCATAAATTCTACCACTAAGATAATTTTGTATGCAGAAGGGAGTCTATAAAAGTTTTATATGTGAAGAACGCAGAAGTGTCAGAAGGCTTTAACTCCGTGATTGAAATCTGAACTTGGTTCTATGTTCCAATCTTGTTTTTATGAGCTCACATCTTGATGCTTTTCCTTGATACAGAGCACAAAAATAAGAACAAGACTAGTCTGCAAAGTGAGAATTTGTAAATTTCTATTCTTCCAAGAAACCAAAGGGAATAGTTTTCATGCAGTTAATTATGTAAGTCATTCCAGTGGCAGGAAGGTTTCTCAGAAATAACTGTGATTTTAGTACTGGATTTCTTTGTAAAAATAATGTAGGCAAAATTTGTCATTCATAAAAAAGGTGATAGCAGTGATCATGTCAAACTCACCTCATAGTAACTGCTAATCACCTATGAGGAAAAGATGGAGCTGTTCCCATGGTCACCCCCTTGTTTAGCAATGCCAGTGGATAGCTGTCTTTTGGGAACTTACCTCTCCAAGTTGGGGCTTTTCACTAGCACTCTTGTTTGCTAGCAAGTATTGGACTCTACAGTGCCAAATTCAGAAAGATTCATTATTCTCCTGGACATTACTTACTCTAGAGGCAGGAAACAATGTCAGAAATCTCATGAGCAAAATACAATCTCATACGGTATTTTTAAAATCTGGTTTCCAGACTCTGGATATTTCGATAAACAATGTAATCTGGAGGTTTCTTCCCCCCTCTAAATTGAACCCAATTTAAACTCAGAAACTTTTGAAGCAAATGAGAAAAAGGAAATTATTTTCCCCTCATTTTTTGTATGCATTTTGAATTTTAAATTTAAATTTTGTCTGCTTTTATGTAGTTTAAAATTATTGTCTATTCTCTACATTTAAGATTTTGTCTATATAGTGAGAAATGAAGTGGTATTTGGGTAATAACATGTTTTGATTGATGAAATACATGGGCCAAAACAGGTAACTCACATCAACAAGTACAGTTTTGGATTTCAGATAGAATATAATCAAGCAATAAGAGTGTGCATGTCTGAAATGGTTTCAGGTGTTCACTTGGGCACTGCCTTCCTTTTATATGCTGGGATACATGGGAAGGGATAGGATTGGGTGAGCACAGAGAAAAGACTTTTACTTTATCAGAGTCCTTAGGCTAGTTTTGTTTATAGTGAAGAAATAAAATTTATTTGCTGGCCTGATGAAAGGTGTATTCCCTTTATTGATGGAAATTAGTTCTTTAATAATTAAAATGTGTACAGCTTAAGCATATTCTTGATTGTGGTTATGTACTTTTGTGTTTATAAAGACAATCAACAACTAAGTATCACCTGGAATTCCTAGAGTAATTAAGTGTATCAAGTATACTTTTTCTGTGAACCTGTGGGAGGGAAAAATTTTAGCCCTTATTTTCCATTGAGATGATAGCACTTTGAAAGGTAATGAGCTATAAAAGAAGTAGATAGCTACCATAGGCTTTACTTAGGTAGCTTAGGCTGGATTGCTGTTACAGTATAAAAGATATACTGTTGTAAATCATACTACATAAAAGAACAACACTGATTTTCTGATGAATAAAAAGATTGGGCTCAAACATTATTATAGCACAAACAATACAAACATCACTGATTTGTACACTACTAGTCTTTCCTAGAAACTCCAAAACCAATTTTTCTATTATTCATATTCTGTCATTTCCTTGCCTCAATGAACTTTACGTAAAACTTAATTTGGACTACAGATTTTTTAGCAAATATATGCTAGAAAAAAAAATATATTTCCTAAAGTTGGAGTCATTTATCTGGACAGATGGTCTTGCTGGTTGAACACATTGTGCATAAATGCTTTGTAGCATGGCCAAAGTATAGAATGTTCTCTTTTATAAAAAGAGTTCTGTTAAGAAAACTCACCATGTATTATTGAAAAAAAAAAACTTCACCCATGTGTTACTAATTTTTCAAAAAATTATTGAACACAGATTAGTGTGATAATGATATTTTCTCTGATTAAAAGATTCATCATTATGTATAGTTGAATTGAATTCCAGTTAATGTTTTATTTTTGTAATTTTTCACACAAATTTGCAAGCAGGGAAATAATATTTATTGGGTCTGTGTTTATGCTGGGATTTGACATGCTAAATCATTTTAATCTTATTCCTCTCATAGAATTGTTATGATTAATATTTTACAGTTGAGGAAGCAGACTCAGAGGCATAAAATACTTTGCACAAAGATGGTGAATGTGAAGGATGGTGTAGTGATCATTCTTAAAGTACACCACCCACAGAGCTGTTCTTAGAACCTTTGGTGGCATCACATTAAGCATAGAATAAAATGCAGATCTCTAGGAGATATCTCCATAAATGGATTTCATTCTATGTTTTTCTTTACTTTCTAGACTCTAAATTTGGTGCTTCAACTGCACACTGGACAACTCCGCATTCTCTAAAAAAAATATTCTGAGCTTTTCTGTCTTTGTTCCTGGTTCGTGCTTTCCCCCCATATGGAATACTCCTTTTCTTCGTCTCTGCCAATGCGTAACCTAGTCTTTCTTCATGGTCCAGATCAATTGCCAGCTTCCCATGAGTGTTCCTTAATTCCTTCAGGTGGAATTAATTATGCCTTCTCAAGATCACAAAATAATATACCTTTATTACCAAAAATCCTCTGTTCAGTAAATCAGTTTTCAATGCTTCTGATAAGTTATAAATTCTTTGAGAGAAAAGTTGCATTTTATATATATGCATCCTTTGTTTTACCCATTATAATAGCATGTATATATAGTAGGCATCCAATAATATTTTTAAATGGCTTTCTAGTTGATAAAATATTTTATAAATTAGACTTTGTGTACTCAGAAATTATTGGAAGTGACAAATGATTGATTAATTTAGGAGTAACCTAGTGATATATAATACACATATTCTAGAGAGATCTCTATAATATTCAGCATGTATTTAATAATTTTATATAATTTATTATAATCTTTTTGTTAATTTCTAGAAAGCTGTTCCTCACTCAGTATCAATTATAAATACTGAAAAAATTAAAATTATGAAGGAAAGTTTTTAAAATTACACTAAGGAAACATGATATATTTTTAGTTGTTTATACCATTCTTGCAAAACAAGCAAAATTGTTAATTTTTGTTATCCCAGACATGCCTTTGACCATTTTTAGCCTAATGTTTAGTCATATAGTCATAGTAACAATTGCCAGGTATAGAAATAATTTTTATTATCACTGCTGGCAATGATTTTGTATTTCAAGGATTTATTAGGTCAGATCCATATCTGAGGTCATAGAAATTTAAGGATCATCTGGTTAAGGGTTTTTATTTTATTTAGAGATGCAGATGATTCCTCTCAATTTACCTGAAAAGATGTATTTGCTTGTTCCACCACCTTACTGCTATAGTTTTCTGCATGTTCTTGAATACAGTGTTGTGACTTCCTAAATGTTAATAAGCACTGAAATCACCCCCCTAAATCTACAAATTAGTCCCAGAGAGTTGAAAGGATAATACACATGTCACTGACACGCTGAAACCATAACCCTGGTCTTCCAAATTTATGCACAGTAATTTTCCTGGACATCATGCTAACTGGTGTCATACTGCAGATTCATGACAGTAAAGATAAACACAGGAAAAAATATATTAAGTGATAACTGTAATAATCAAGCTTACCACTAATTTTTATTTGTCCTTTTAATTCCTAAATTAATTCTGGAAACAGAATGTAGCCCAAGACATGTAGTCACAACAGGACATATGCTTAGCCTTTTTTATTTGTGTTTATTTCTTTCATATTGAAAGTTTTCTTTGAAACAAGTAGAAGCTCTGCATTTTGTGACAAGTCCCTGAAGTACAGAGGGAAATGAGATTCTGCCCAAACGTCTCTGATGAGGTAAGCAATCATTTGAATTATTTTTCTGTTTAGGTAGAAGATAAATGAATGTAATTTTGACTTGAACAAAATTCAGCACATATTTTACTGATATGCTTTATAGTGATGCATTCTTTATAATACAACGAGCAAAGAGCAAAGCCAAAACAAGGAACTTAGTAAACTAAAACTGGTATGGCAAATGTTAAGAAGCTTACTTATTTTCTGGATAAAAAGTGGAAACATTTGCTGCTGATCCTTCACACATAGTAAGTTTTCAAAACATTTTATCAATTAAAATACTAAACAAACACCTGTTACTTTATTCTATCACTCTTATAGTAAACTAAAACTAGCTTTAGATTAAATATCTGATTTGCTAGAACAATATGTTAAATGTTTGATTCCCCACAAGCCTGTTTATAGTCTTGGGTGATTTGATGTCACACAAATTCATGACTCTACAGTATAGAGAAATGTTACACTATAAGTAATACATTTTAAAATCGATGGTTCATATTTAAAGATGACCTTTTCCTTATATATCCACCAACTGAGTTACTGATTGATTAATTTACATCTGTATCCTTTCCAAAACAGGAATTAAGGTGGTTCAATGCCTGAAGGGGAGATAATTTTCCTGTACTTGGCAAAAAAATTGCAAAATTTCTGACTAGGACTAAGTATTTACTTATGGCCACAAAACATAAATGTATCCCTCTTTTCCTCTCCATTTCTTTTAGTTTTTCATTCCTCTCTCTCCCTTTCTCTACCTATGTCAATCTATATAGGTACCTTGACATAGGTATACACTGAAAGAGTAAATTGATTTTTTTATTAACGTAGCACTCTAGCCTGAATTGCTTCTGGAAGTGTATATCTGTTTCAGCAAATTTGTCCCTAAGACTCAGGTAGTCTAAACTGTGTCAAGATCTCCTCTGAAGGGCCTGAGATTTTAACCTAATTGCAAGCTAACAAGTTAACCTTCCAGTTTCATAGGTGTTGATGGAGGATATAAGACTCGTGGTATAGAGAAAAAGGACTTTATTATTTGCAGCAGAGCAGACACCATGAGCTTCATGTTTGCATCAGTTCCTCTTGATACCCAAGTCCCATTCGGCGATGTAAAGGAGAGGCCAGGAGGATGTGTGCGTGCAGTGAGTTTGTGTCTCAAATGAGGAAACACCAGTTTAGGAAACCTCATTCCTTTAAAGTGGTTTCTAGTAAAACTGCTTAACTTTTGTCATACAAGAAAGCATCTATTTATTATCTTGTATGGCAAACAAACCTTCCCTCTGCCACAGAGGGAAATCCTATCTCTAATGGTCATTTTCCATACAAGTATACTTGAAAAGATAGACCAGATCAAAAGGTGTCACAAAACAGGTGGAAATGTGACACACCCTTGGAGAATTATCTCCCAGTAAATAGTGTTAGACATGATCTTGTTAGTAAGAGTATATGTAGAGGCATGAATTTATGTCCTCTGATATATGATTGCATGCTATTTTCATCTTAAGTAAAGATAATTGATATGCAGAAATATAATTAATCTAAAGTTGCTATGGTAAAATTGGCAAAGATGAAATAAGAATGACCAATGTTGGTGAGAGTTGTAAATAACAGGCACTCATATTGCTGGTGTTAGTGTAATTTGGCACAGTTTTTAATAGGTAAGTCTGTCATTGTGTATCAAAAGTCTTAAAATGTGTGTGGCAAATGCTCTAGAAATTTTTTCAAAGAAATCAATAGAGATATGAATGAAGGCAGAAATATTTATTATTTAGATCTTCTATAAAAACAAGAAAATCGGGCTTCCCTGGTGGCTCAGTGGTTGAGAGTCCGCCTGCCGATCCAGGGGATGCGGGTTTGTGCCCCGGTCGGGGAGGATCCCACATGCCGCGGAGCGGCTGGGCCCGTGAGCCATGGCCGCTGAGCCTGCGCGTCCAGAGCCTGTGCTCCGCAACGGGAGAGGCCACAGCAGTTAGAGGCCCACGTACCGCAAAAAAAAAAACAAAAAACAAAAACAAAAAAAACCCCAAGAAAATAGAAACTACTTACATCATGAATAAAGAGGGAATAATTTAAGCAAATTATAGTTCACTCATATAATGGACTACAATATGTAAAATTAAAACCATGATATGGAAGAATTCTCATTATTATTGCAAAATATTTACAATAGGCTTAAGGCTAGAAAGCAGTGTATGTTACAAAACATTTTTTTTAAAAAAGGAAGTACATATTTTTGTGTGCATGTGGGTATATAATATAGAAATACTAAAAATTACGAACTAAAATGTTTATGTTAATGGTGATTGAAACTGAAAATTGAGATTATTGATTAATAAAATTGTTTACTTTAGGTTTTTCTGCTTTTCTAAGTTTTTTATATCATTTTTCTAATAATTGTGCCTGCATTCTTTTAAAATTAGAATACATATATTTTTTAACTTTTATATATATTTTTTATTTTTATAAATGTTACTTTTAATTTACAGTTATTACAAAATATAGGCTATATTCCCTATGTTGTACAATACATCCTTGAACCTATCTTAACCCAATAGTTTGTACCACCACTCCCCTACACCTATATTGCCCCTCCCCCCTGTCCCCACTGGTAACCATTAGTTTGTACTTTATATCAGTGAGTCTGCTTCTTTTTTGTTATACTTACTAGTTTTTGTATTTTTTAGATTCCATATTTAAGCGATACCATACAGTATTTATCGTTCTCATCTGACTTATTTCACTTAGCATAATGCCTTCCAAGTCCATCCATGTTGCTGTAAATGGCAAAATTTCATTCTTTTTCATGGCTGAGTAGTATTCCATTATATATATAATGGATATATGATATAATTAATATTATAATAATATTAATCATATAACATAATTATAAAAATTAATATTATAATATGCTGTAAATATACAATATATTATATTTATATATCAAATATCATATATGATATAGTATATATAAATATAATACAATACATAATATATAAGATACATAAAATATATGATATATGTTATATATAAAATATTATAATATTTATACTATATTTATATATAATATTATATATTATAATTATGTAATATAATTATATATTGTTCCCTGACTTCATACTATATTACCAAGCTAAAGCAATAAAAACAATTTTGTACTGGTGCAAAAAACAGACACATAGGGCTTCCCTGGCTGCACAGTGGTTGAGAGTCCACCTGCCGATGCAGGGGACACGGGTTCATGCCCCAGTCTGGGAAGATCCCACATGCCGCGTAGCAGCTGGGCCCGTGAGCCATGGCTGCTGAGCCTGTGCGTCCGGAGCCTGTGCTCTGCGACGGGAGAGGCCACAACAGTGAGAGGCCTGCATACCACAAAACAAACAAACAAAAAAAAAACAAATAAAAAACAGACACATAGATCAATGGAACAGAAGAGAACGTCCAGGAATAAATCCATGCACTTATGGTCAATTAATCTATGACAAAGGAGGCAAGAGTATACAATGGAGAAAAGACAGTCTCTTCAATAAGTAGTGCTGAGAAAACTGGACAACTACCTGTAAAAGAATGAAACTAGAACACTCTCTAACACCATATACAGAATAAACTCAAAATGGATTAAAGACCAAAATGTAAGACTGGTTACTGTAAAACTCCTAGAGGAAAGCATAGGTACAACATTCTTTGAAATAAATTACAGCAAAATTTTTTTGAATCCCTCTCCAAATAAATGAAAGCAAAAATAAACAAATGAGACCTAATTAAACGTGTGTTTAACTTCTAATTCAGACTCCTTGATGTTCACCATACTATTATTCTATGGCACAGAGATCATAGAAATATTAGTTTTTCCTGGATTTCTAAGTGATTAGTTATAACAAAGACATAAGATGTCAGTGTTGTTGATCATACCTCACTCTTTATCTTGAGTATAAACATTAAGTTGAAAAAATTAATTAATGATAAATACATAATAAAAATATATTATTTCATAAATAAATTATCTTAATCAGGAACAAAATTTATATACTTCTGATCAAAATTATTGATTGACACATCAAAATGCTTAGTATTTAAATGCTAATCTTAAGAAGAGAAAATGTCATAGCAATTATATACAGTTTTGATTTTCATATTGTGAATAAAGAGTATACCTCCATGAAATGTTTTTATGGAAAGTGCATGCAAATGGCAGCTTAGAACCTTCCATATGACCTCATCATTTAGAATCAAATCACAAAAATTGTTTTAAGTTAAACTAGTCTATATTTTTAAACTACAAAATATGCATTTTAAATATTAGCTAAAGAAAAAGGGCTTTTTCTATTTTATTACCATGAATTTTAATTGCAGTACACACTCTACTATATATACATTTGGCTCATACACCAAATCCAAAACATTATTTTTAAAAAGTTACCATCCAATCATGTTTATACTTACATAATTAATTCAAAGAAAATAAAATAATGTTCTCCACTTTTAAAATGAGAAATATTAAAACTTATCTTATACTATGGATTTTACAAATTAATTTTAAAATAAAATTTTAAGAAAATATTAATTTAAATAACATTTAAACTTTAAATTACATTTATCAGATGCCATATTAAAATGATAAAATTATTTTTTAAATTCCTTACTGTGTTCAAAAATTATATATGCCTCTGCAGGAAAAATCTTGGCATGCACACAAAACTGAGAAAAGATAAGTATATATGGAGTATAGTGGTTGAATAAGAATATTTTTAAGCAAAACACTAACCCTAAATACAACAAAAATATCATCTACTAATCCTTTTATCTTCAAGTGTTATAAAATTCACTGCTTTATATGGTAGGCTAGGTGTCTTTTGTCTGCCCCTCCAGAAGCACACTCCATCCTTCTTCTCAGGCTTTCTGCCCTAGGAAGCTCTCCTATGGGGATGACATCCCAACTGCATATTCAGTGATGTTAGGTTCAATCATGATGGGAGTGTTTACCCCATGGAAACTCAAATATGTTAAGATTCAGAGGGATTTTTTTTCCACCTCCTATCCCAAGGTCCAGTGGTTAAACATTTACCAGCATAAGGTCCTAACTCACACATATGATCAAGGCTATTTATTGCATAAATTTTATCATAAAGTTTAAGCTGAGAATCGGCAATTTAAGTGTGTGTGTGTGTGTGTGTGTGTGTGTGTGTGTGTAAAATTAAAAGGGAATCATGGGAATTACCTGTTGATGAGAATTTCTAGCACTCTTCTCTGGGAAGGAAAAAGAAAAAAGTTGGATTGGATAGAGATTAAGATGAGGCACAATGAAATGGGAGCATTCCTTAACAAATGAAATAACTTATTGTTATTTTGTAGTATAGTAACTCAAGTGAACTATAGGAAAATTTAGACACTGTTAAAGGAAAAGAGCATTACTTAATCTTTGTAGTATGGAAAATATAACATGGTATTCATGTCATCCATATTACTCCATCAATATTTACTGATTCAAATCCAGTTTCCCCTCCCTTCTGGAACTGAATAGTTAGAGAGTATCAATTACTTGAAGGACTGTGTACAGTTATTGAACAGTTGGAAAGGACAAGAAAACAAATATTAATCAGAACTCTTAGTATTAATGCTTACTGTTGAAGAAAACATATTCCTAGAACAAAAAATGTAGATGATTTCTTGTTTTACCACTTTAACACTGAAGCTTTTTTCAAAAAATTTAATACCCTTTAGCATATAACAAATAAACAGTAATTCCAAGATTTATTGAAGTTACAATAATGTGCTTATCAAAGAAAGAAATAACTCCAGTTAAATACTTTTTTCCTGGTAGCAAAAGTGTAGTGAAGATATATCACAAACAGATGGTGCAGAGGATGCGAACCGGCTGGATGATGGGAGGACAATATTGCTAAACCAGAATAAACTCCTGCTTGTGCCTGAGGATGGGACTGCTCAGAGAAACAGATAAGAAACCAACAGATTGGGGTTGGAAACACAGAGACACCTGCAATGGATCTCAAAATATTAGACAAGGTCGAAGATGGAATTGAGTTGTAAGATATGTCAAAAAGAGGTAGTCGGTCACATTCTTACTGTGATTGTAATGTAATGGCAATCCCAAGGAACTCTGTAGAGCCATACAACCCTGCAAAGCTTAGATAAATGCACATCTACAAATTCCACCAAGCACTCCACACAGTTTCTACAAGCCAGGATTACTTAACATATGGCATGTGGGCATGCAGACCCTTTTATATGTGTAGATCTATACGCAAAAAGGAGGAGGGATGTGGAATTGAAATGTGATAATTGTCCTTTTGTGTTTGTTCTTTTGAGTGTGCCTGTGTGTGTTAAGGACTGATGTGGATGAAAAAGGGAGTAAGAAAGCAGGAGGCCTGATTCACTCTAATCATCTGCTTGTTGACCACAGTAGTGAAGAATCAGATACTTGTGCGTATTGGCCTTTCCGTTAACGAAGTACAAAGCTAGTGAAAGGCAAATAATATTCAGTTGTGCTCAGATTTAAGTAACACACTATCAGTACAATTTTAGATGGATTAAGTGTGAGAGATATACATTGTTTGCATGATTTAGCATACAATTTAATTTTTTGAACTAAAAATGTACAGAATGGAGATTTGAGATTTATTTCACCATGAATTCAACAATGGAATATAACTTAAAACTTAAGTTATATTAATATAACTTAATATAAACTTTATATATTTTATTTAAAAATTATTTTGGACTCAAAGCATCAAGCAATATGGTTTAATTAAAAAAGCATAAAGCTATAACTACCTCACTTAGATTATCCTCCCACTGACAACTGTATTTTAAATTATGTTATGATTCTATTCATCAAAATCCCTAATTTAAAAAAATAATGTACCTTAGTGGACATCAATATGTTTTATAACCCTTCCATGCCTATTTGAAAATGAAAAACACTGTTAAGTTCGTATTTGGAGAAATTGGAAGAAGAAAATTTCAAGTCAGAGTCTGACAAAATGAATCATGAAAACAATCTGTTTTTAAGTATAAGATAATTTTAAAAGCCTAAAGATTGGTGAGGAGTGTCATGCAAAAGTGTTAATTGACTACAGTAAATATTATGTGTAAGGCACGGAGCAGTTGATGGTGGGAGTGTCAGGAACCTTTTGGTAAATAGCATTTTTATTGAAGTATAGCATGCATATAGAAAAGTGTTCAAATTATATTTACACAGCTTGATGAATTTTTAAAAATTGGAGAAACCCAGCACTTGGATTAAGAACCAGAATACTTCTAGTCCCCAAACAATTTACCTTATGCACTACTCAGTCACGACATCCACTTTTAGGGGTAACCTGTATGCTGAATTCTGACACAGTTGGTTAATTTTGCCTGAAACATGTTCCTTTTAAAACATCTCTTAACACTCCATCTTGTCCTCGTCTTTGTGCTCATGATCATAACATTTGTACAGCACTTACCATGTGCCAAGGGACTACATATATTAAGTTATTCAGTCCTTAAAACAACCCTATAAAATAGGTATCATTATTGTTATTTACATTTTAGAGATGAGGAAGTTGAGGCTCAGGGTATTTAAGTAACATGTCCTGTAGTAAAGGTAGTAAAGGACAGAGCTTGGACTTCATCACTCAAACTGAAATGGAGCAGAACCCTAGGTCCTTGTCCCTCCACACCACCATGTCCTCAGCTTGCCTTTTGTCCGTGGAAAAACTTTAGCCAAAGCATAAGTTTAATCAGAGAAGTGAGAAAATGTAGAAACAAAGGAAAACAGTCAAAGGAGACCAAATAATGATAGTTTAGTCATTAAGCAGCGTCAAGGACCTTTAGTTCCCCCTTAAGAACTATAGATAATATTCTGAGCCATATCCTGTGAGCTGTCTTATAGATACTGAAACGCCCACCAGGTGGAAGAAGTTAACTACATGATGACCAGGCTGTAGCCATAACACAAGCTGCCACAATTCCAAGAATTGGCCTCAAAGAAATGGAAACAAACCGACCCTGGAACTGAATATTAACTGTACCTGTAACAATCGAGATGATGCTGGTCAGACCACCGATGACCAATTTCAAGATGACTGTCAGAGCTGACTGTATTGTTTCTGCATATAGCCCCTTCCCTCTGTCTATAAAAGCTCTTGTCCCCTGATTGTTGTGGGGGCAGTAGGTCTTTGGACAGGCATCTGCCCTCCCCTAGAGTTGCTAGCCTCCAAAATAAAACAACCTTTCCTTTCCTACCAACACTTGTCTCTCGAGAATTGGCTTTGGAGTGGCGAGCAGCCTGATCTGGGTTCGGTAAAAAAACTTTAGGACATAATGTCCTAAGGCACCCACCTTGATTTTTATTGATTTACACAAGAGTATTTTTTACTCCTACAAAGCTTTAATTTCTTTGGGAAAATATATTTCTCAATGCAAGGCACAGAGGCTAAATTATTGATTGTCACAGCATCTGCCTTCATAGATAGATAGATAATAGATAGATAGATAGATAGATAGATAGATAGATAGATAGATAGACAGATAGATAGATAGATAAATTTCACTGCAGAGTTTGTTTGAATATATGAGAGAACACACTGTTGGAGAAAGATTCACATAAGTTTTCTGTTGAGAATCACGGCATCACCAAGTCACTATTACCGAAGGGAACCTATATACGTTGAGGCAGAAAAAGAATGGTTGAGAAAGACTGATCTTACAGGGGAGAATGACACATTAGAGTCACCTTAGGTACAACTCAGATTCTGAATTCTATGACAGGATATAAAAGAAGTATAATATAGCTCAATCAAGTGAGCAATGAGTTCTGTTGGGGTGGATGTGGGTAGATTCAGGAAGTCTTCAAAAAAACAGAAATTATTTTTTGCTAGTCCTGGAAAAAATAATAGTGTTAAAAGTAGAAAGAACATCTGAAGCAGAGTATATTAGTACACTCAGGCACATAGGACCACAATTTGGGATACTGCAAGTAGTAGGTGAGGTTTTAAAAAAATGCAATGGAAAATATAGAAAAATCCACAGTAAGGGTTTGGCCTTTCAGACCATAGATTGCAAACAGGTGACCTTTTTGAACTAAAAGAGGGTCATATCTAAATGCAATGTAGCATTCTGAATCAAATCTTGGAA
Source organism: Neophocaena asiaeorientalis asiaeorientalis (assembly GCF_003031525.2). Taxonomy (NCBI): domain Eukaryota; kingdom Metazoa; phylum Chordata; class Mammalia; order Artiodactyla; family Phocoenidae; genus Neophocaena; species Neophocaena asiaeorientalis. The sequence continues at coordinate 559,902 of NW_020175832.1, read as the reverse complement.
CTGAAAAGGGATCCAAGTGAAAAACTGGTGAAACCCAAGTAAAGTCTAGAGTTTAGGTCATAGTAATATATCAATTTTAATCTCTTAGTTTTGACAGATAAACTGTAGTTTTATAAGATGTTAACATTAGGGGGGTAATGAAGGATGAATGAAGGATAAAAGAATTTTCTATACTATTTATGCAACTTTTCTGTAAATCTAAATTTATTCCAAAATTAAAAGTTTATTAAAAACTGAAAAGATATTTAGATGTAAAGGAGAGAGCTTCTCCATTTTGCCCTTTCCTCTTCCAACCATTCCTTGGGCACATACTTGCTGAATGGCCACTTACAGAGGAAAAGAGCAGAAGAGTTTTCTTGTTGCCTCCTTACTGAGAGGAGACAACAAGGAAACTTTATGTAGCTGCTGAATCCTAATTAGTTTGCTCCTTCCCACCTTCTCCATCACTCTGCCCTAAGGAGAGTAAATCTTAAAAAGAGGAATGTGTTTGTCTCAATCAGCTCTAGATGCTATAACAAAATACCATAGACTGGGTAGCTCAAACAACAGATATTTATTTCTCACAGTTCTAAAAACTGGAAGTTCAAGATTGAGATGCCGGCAGGATTGGTATCTGTTGAGGGTCTCTCCTTGGCTTGCATCCTCCTATGGCCTTTCCTCAGTGTGTGTGGGTAGAGAGAGAGCAAACTCTCTGGTCCCTTTTTAAAAAGGCATTAATCTCATCATGAGGACCTCATCCCTCATTACCTGAGCTGAACCTAATTACCTCCCAAAGGCCCCATCTCGAAATACTATCCAATTGGAGGTATTTTGATATATGAATATATGAATTTGGGAGGAATACAATTCAGTCCATAACAGTGTTAGAGGGAAGCTTACTTGGCAAATGGAGATGGATTACCTGATGGTAAGGAGCAGTCCCATCTACTCCAAACTTGCAAAACGAGCAATAGCTGACACCTAAGTATTCTCTCCTCCTGTCAAGTGTCCAGGTTGGTAAACATGAACACACAGGGAAAAATAAAAAGATGTCTGAGGAGTACAGCCAAAAGCAGCAGAATTAATGAACTAGAGAAAAATATAAACATAATCATCTTTTATATTGAATAACTCTATAATTGGTGAAGTGAATAAGATGCAGGTGAGCTAATCCCAAGCACACACCCATGCCAGTCTACTGCAAAATTGTCTAGATTCATGTATACACAAAAAGACCAAAGGGGACAGTTAGGTTTCTACAAAACCTGATGTGACAGTCTCTGTCAGGTATTATCTTCTGTAACTATATATCTCCCCAGCGGAGATTTTTGAAGCTTTCAAGCTCATATCTTCGAGTTGCAAATTTCTCTGTGAAGTGTCCTGACTATAATCAACTCACTTTGAAATACTTAGATAAGTAAATACTATTAGTATATCCAAGCATCGCTTATTTCTAGTGCTTCTATCAATATGAACCTACCAATAACATTTGTTAATATAGTGGCCGTAGAGATAAAAGATTTAACTGCAATTGATAAGTTGCAACAGATATATAGAAGTTTACTTATAATAAATACAAAATCGCTTCTCTTCAGGCAAACATGGAACATTCATAAAAATCAAACTAAGTCACAAAGGAGTTCTTAATATCCAAAAATAATCATCTTACATCCTATGTTCTTTAAAGACAATGTAGTAGTGTATTAAACTGAGAAAAAATTAAAAACTTCTTTCTGCTTGAAAACTAAAAATATATACCATTGTATAAAAGCATAAGGCAAGGTAACAAACACTTAAAACAAACAAACAAACAAAAATACCCCAAAAGGAACGTGTCAAAATAAATATAGAGAAGAAAACAGTGAAATCAAGAACAATAACCACTCAAGAAAAAAAAGTAAGAAAATTGGAAGACAGTTTTTGAAAATGTTAATAAGATTTTGAATTTTTGGCAAAGCTGATCAAGCAAAGAATAAAATAAAGCAAAAAGAAAAAAACAGAATGGAAGAATGGATATTATGTAAGAGAGAATAATTATCAAAAAGCTAAAAGATATCATGAATATATAATAATAGTATAGTATATTTGGAAACCTATATCAAATGGATAACTTTCTGGGAAAATATATAATTTCAATATTGGAATAATATTTTTAAAAACTGAATAGATCAGGGACTATGGATTTCACAATTCCAGAGCATAAAAGAAATAGTAATAGCAAATATTTGTATAACATTTACATATGCCAAGCACTGTTTCAAGCCCTTTATGTATATTATTATATTTCTTCCCAACAATTCCAAACATTAGACATTACAATTGTTTCCATTTTACAGATAAGAAATTGGAGACACTAATCGGTAAGTAAGGTGCCCAAGATCATGCAGCCAACACTAGGCAAAAACGTGATTTTATGGCTTGATGTCATTTCAGAGTCATCTTTGCAAATAGTCTATAATCCTAAATTGAAATACCTTATATTATCAATTCTAAAATGCATTACTTCACATTTTAATATCTCCAAAATCAGGATACATCTTTCAGAGACACTTCCAATTGGCCAGGCACATTTTTTTTAATACATCACAGATTTAGATGTTATTCCCAGTGTCATTAAATAGAAAAGGATTGCAGCTATCAACCTTTCAGTCAACAAGTCATTTGCGGAAGAAATATGAGTCCTGGCTGTTTATTGAAAACTTTTTGTTGAGACTGTCTAATAAACCTATAAATTGTTAGCCTCAAAATTTGCAGAATGGACACCAGTGTCTTGGAAGAAATCATAGAGGTGAGAATGCTACATCAACAATGTGTTTGTTAGTACAAAGACCAATGTTGTTTGGGAAAAAGTGGGCATTGATGACTCAGTTAAAGCTAAATTATACATATCCCTAAATAAATTTAAAAGAATATTTTCAAAAGATGTAAAATAAAATATTAAGGCATAAGAAATTCATTGTATCATGGCTTACTTAACAGTGTTTTTATTGTTACTTTCGTAGTAATATATAGATTAATCATACATTTTACAATTGTTGGTATCTAAGGTATAATGAAATGTGGTAATATGCAAAGACTTCAATCCACATGACAGAGACTTCAACAAAATATCTATTACCCTTTCCTTTAATAATTGGACTACTCTTCTTTGCTCCTCCCCTCTCTGCCTCCTCCAATTTTAATTTGGGTATGCTTAAACTAACTAAAAAATATAGTTCCTAACATCCCTTGAAGTTAGATGAGCCCATGTGACTGCATTCAGGCTAATGTTTATAGTGAAAGTGATAGTGCAACTTCTAGATTGTTTCCTTAAGGGGAAGGGTCAGCTCTCTAATTTCTTTTCTCCCTTCCATGTTGACTGGAATGTGGCAGCTGCTCAAGCAGCCATTTGAGACTGAGGTGGAAGCTACATTTTGAGATTGTGGAACCACAGATAGAAGGAGTGATTAATGTGGAAAATAAGTACTAAAGAATACCAACTAAAGACTCCTGAGTTTTTGAATGGAGAAAAAGTGAAGACTTGTATTTTTTCCTAGAAAGCTAGATTTTATCTAGAGTTTATTTGTTAATTAGTATTGATGCATTATGAAATTATTATCAAAAGCATAAGAAACCAATAAATATATTTTCAAAGGAAAGATATTTTCTAAAAAACAAAATTCTTTACTTTGGTTACACAGAAAACAGACTAAGGTTGCAATCATAACCACTAAATTGTTATTCTAATAAAAACACAACAGCTTACTTTTATATCTTCCCCAGATTAAATTATGAAAACTAAAAAAACTGATGCCTTTTGATGCATTTTTTTTGAGATATGGAAGGAAGAATCCCTTTAAAATGAAACATTTTTTCTCAACGTTGTAAATTATAGGTGTAATTATTATTAAATTTGGCAAACTTGTGTATGGTGTGTATGTAGGTGTGTGGGTGTGTGCACAAACATGCATGTGGGTGAGTGTAAGAGATAGCTATAATTTTATAATAGTTTTAAAAATAGAACATTTTTATATCCCCCTCCACCAAAGAAAGCATGTTGTTTTATAACATACCTTTAGGAAATGAGATGTAAGATTTTAGTAAAGAGATTATCTTGACAAAATTAGAGTTGGGTCACTTTCAAGTACCCACTTGGAATATTATAAATTCTCAAGAGAGATGACCTTTTTATTTGGTGTCAGTTATTGGCTAATATGAGAAATTAGTGGATAAAGAATTACATAAAAAATACATAAAGTTTAATAGGCAAAACTCTACCAAACCATTATGACATGCCAGTGAATTACCTTGTGCCTTAAATTAATTATTGCAAAAAAGTAACTCATTTTTATTTGCCTCTGCATATTTTAGAGCAGAAATGATAACAGCTTTATATAAAAGTATAACAATATTTCTATAAATATAACTGTTTTTAGGGATCATATTACTATTAGCTATGTTAGTAATATTAATCATGTTACCTGCATTGTGCTAGGACTGGTGATAGGGACTTTGCATACACTTATGTTAATCTTTTTATCTAACAATGAGTGAGGTATTATAATCCCTTTTTCAAGAAGATAAAACTGAGGTACATAGAAATTAACTTGTTCAGGGTCATTCCAATAGTAAACGATAGAGATAGGATTAAAAATCCAGTCTGTTTGATTCCAAATCAAATCTTTTGCTAGAAGAAAAAGACATCACAGATTTATGTTTTGGCCAAAAGGCAAATATAGAAGATATGAGGAATTTTAGTGTATTTAAAATGATAAAGGGTATTCTAGGTTGAGTAAAATACTTGAGGATTATTTAGCCAATATACAAAACATATACATAGAAGAATATTTATTTAATGCTGCCTAAATATTATCTCAGTCTTTTTTATACATTTAACTATACATATTATGTTTTCTGGCTACCTGAAGGCAATCACTCACATATAGACAGATAGGGTTTTTACTTGTTTTAGTAATTATCTTTCTTTTGGACTTTAGGTATAAGCTATATAAATGTTTTTATTAAATGTTTACACAGACCCACTCATAGATATTAAAATAATGGATGATGCTATTCATTTTCTAGAATTTTATCAAAAGATAGTACCTTATGTAAGAAAGGGTAATTGACATTAGTATGGACTTAGTTTTATTGAACAAAGACATTTCTTCAAAGATAGTTCAAACTATCTGGAAATAGAGGACATTCAGCTAATACAGGCCATTTAAAGTAATTTGACTTTCACTGAGTACATTCAAATGACTTTTAAGATTATAAAACCTGCCTTGTTTTGCCAAGGACAAATGAATGCCCTGCTATTCAACCCACTGTGTTGTTTCACATAAGAGTTAACATCCCTCCTCCTAAATCATTAGTTTATAAAATTAAAGACAGTTTTTTGGCAGAAATTAACTGAGGTTCCAGGTGGTGTCTCTCTGCATTTTTATTGACACTATAATTAAAACTACCATTAGTAATCAGAACACTACATTAAAAAATAAATCACAGTTAGGTAACTATCTAGGGTTTAAAAGGTCTATGCTATTCTGCTTATAATGACAGGTAGAAAAATTTTATCAAGGAATTCTTATATTCATTGATGATATTTTCAAATATTAATGGCTCTTGCTATCCATAATTCTTCAGGAAAAATTGTTAGTCTTCTCATACTATATTAACATTTAACGCAGGCCTCTCACTGTTGTGGCCTCTCCCGTTGTGGAGCACAGGCTCCAGACGCGCAGGCTCAGCAGCCATGGCTCACAGGTCCGGCCACTCTGTGGCATGTGGGATCTTCCCGGACTGGGGCACGAACCCGTGTCCCCTGCATTGGCAGGCGGACTCTCAACCACTGCGTCACCAGGGAAGCCCCCATCAGTTTTTAATAAACTTTATTTTTAGAGCATTTTTACATTCATAGAAAAAAGTACTAGAGAGTTCCTATATGTTTCTAGCACCTCATATGCACAACCTCTACAGCTGACCATCAAGATCCTCCACCATAGTGGTGCATTTGTTACAACTGATAAACATACATTGACATATCATTATCACCCAAAGTCTATAGTTCATATTAGGAGTCCTCTTTGGTGTTGTACATTCTATGGGTTTTAACAAATATATAGTGACATATACCCACCATTATAGTATCATATGAAATAGTTACACTGACCTAAAAATCCTCTGTGCTCTGCCTATCCATCCTCCTCTCACAGTTAACTTCTGGAAACCATTGATCTTTTACTACCTCCATAGTTTTGTCTTTTCCAAAATGTCATATAGTTGAATCATATAGTATATAGTCTTTTCAGATTGGCTTCTTTGACTTAGTAATATGAATTTAAGATTCTTCCACATCTTTTCATGGCTTGACAGCTCATGTCTTTTTATCACTGAATAACATTGTCCAGATATATTTCCTTCACCCACTGAAGGGCAGCTTGGTTGCTTCCAAATTTTGGCAATTATGAATTAAGCTTATTTAAATACCTGTGTGCAGATTTCTGTGTGGAAATAAATTTTCAGCTCATTTGGGTGAATACCAAAGAATGTGACAGTTAAATCATTAAGTTAAGAGAATGTTTATTTTGTAAGAAACTGCCCAACCTGCATCCAAAGTGGCTATACCACCTTGCATTCTCACCAACAGTAAATGAAAGTTTCTGTTGCTCCATGTCCTTGCCAACATTTGGTGTTATCAGTGTTTTGGCTTTTGGTCATTTTAAAAAGTGTGCAGTAGTATCTTGGTTTGGTTTTTGAAGTCTCAATTCCTTTTTCAAATATTTCCACATTCAAAGTCTATCTTTTCTAATGATACAGGCTGCAAGTAAAATGTTAATTGTTATCAAAATTTTAAGACAAATAAGGAACCTGTTGTTAAATTGTCTCAAGTATTCAGAGTACAGATAACTCCTTTACAATAAAACATCATGGTTAAAAACAAAGCTAATGAAACCATAATGCCTAAGTGTGAAAAGTACATGTACCAGGTGCAGTCATGTAATTTTGGACAATCAAACCCTCTGAGCCTCAGTTTTGTTATCTGCAAAACAAAAATAATATAACTCTATGCTGACATCATAGAGTTATGGATATAATTAAATGAGTTAATATAGGTAAAGTATATAGAATTGTGCCACAAATAGTGTGCATTTATTAAATATTAGTTTTTTTATTGTTGTGTATATTACAAAGCATAGAACTACTCAGAGAGTTGTTGAACTTATACTGTTAAATAATCAATTCTAATACTAAAGCCAATAATGAAACAAAATAAGAATATAGTACAAAATTCACAAGTAAATAGATTCCTTAGATAGATAATGAAGGAAATAATAATTACTATTAAATTGATTTAATCAATAGATAATTCAAGAATATTACAAAAGCCTTCCACTGCCATACATAGCTTTTTACCTTAAACTCAAAGGTAACTAAATATTAGACAATTTAAAAAGACAAAAATTTTACTATTTGTATGGAAACACAAAAGGCCCCAAATAGCAAAGCAATCTTGAGAAAAAAGAAATGGAGCTGGAAGAATCAGGCTCCCTGATGTAAGCCTATACTACAAAATCTACAGTAATCAAGACAATTTGGTACTGGCACAAGAACAGAAATATAGATCAATGGAACAGCATAGAAAGTCCAGAGATAAACACATGCACCTATGGTCAACTAATCTATGACAAAGGAGGCAAGAATATACAATGGAGAAAAGACAGTCTCCTCAATAAATGGTGCTGGGAGAACTGGACAGCTACATGTAAAAGAATGAAATTAGAACACTCCCTAACACCATACACAAAAATCAACTCAAAATGGTTTAAAGACCTAAATGTAAGACTGGATACTATAAAACTCTTAGAGGAAAACATAAGCAGAACACTCTCTAACATAAGTTGTAACAAGATATGTTTTGATCCACCTCCTTAGAGTAATGAAAATAAAAACAAAAATAAATAAATGGGACCAAATTAAACTTAAAGCCTTTTGCACAGCAAAGGAAACTATAAACAAAATGAAAAGACAACCCACAGAATGGGAGGAAATATTTGCAAACTAAGCAACTGACAAGGGATTAATTTCCAAAACATACAAACAGCTCATGCAACTCAACCAAAATAAACAAACAACCCAATGAAAAAATGGGAAGATCTAAGCAGACATTTGTCCAAGGAAGACATACAAATGGCTAAAAAGCACATGAAAAGATGCTCAACATTACTAGTTATTAGAGAAATGCAAATCAAAACTACAATGAGGTATCACCTCACACTGATCAGAATGGCCATCATCAAAATCTACAAACAATGCATGCTGGAGAGGGTATGGAGAAAAGAGAACCCACTTACACTGTTGGTGGGAATGAAAATTGGTACAACCACTATGGAGAACTGTATGGAGGTTCCTTAAAAACTAAATAGAGAATTACCACATGACTAGGTCCATTTGTTTATTTTTGTATTCATTTTCATTACTCTAGGAGGTCCATCAAAAAAGATCTTTCTTTGATTTATGTCGAACTAACACAACATTGTAAAGCAACTATCACCCAATTAAAAAAAAAATCATATGATACAGCAATCCCACTCCTGACCATGTATCTGGAGAAAACTCTAATTCAAAAAGATACTTGCACCCTAATGTTCATTGCAGCACTATTTACAATAGCCAAGACACGGAAGCAACCTAAATATCCATCTACAAATAAATGGATAAATAAGATGTAGTACATATATAGAATGGAATATTACCCAACCATAAAAAAGAACAAAATAATGCTATTTGCAGCAACATGGATGGACCTAGAGATTATCATACTGAATGAAGTCAGTTGACATTTGTCCAAGGAAGACATACAAATGGCTAAAAAGCACATGAAAAGATGCTCAACATTACTAGTTATTAGAGAAATGCAAATCAAAACTACAATGAGGTATCACCTCACACTGATCAGAATGGCCATCATCAAAATCTACAAACAATGCATGCTGGAGAGGGTATGGAGAAAAGAGAACCCACTTACACTGTTGGTGGGAATGAAAATTGGTACAACCACTATGGAGAACTGTATGGAGGTTCCTTAAAAACTAAATAGAGAATTACCACATGACTAGGTCCATTTGTTTATTTTTGTATTCATTTTCATTACTCTAGGAGGTCCATCAAAAAAGATCTTTCTTTGATTTATGTCGAACTAACACAACATTGTAAAGCAACTATCACCCAATTAAAAAAAAAATCATATGATACAGCAATCCCACTCCTGACCATGTATCTGGAGAAAACTCTAATTCAAAAAGATACTTGCACCCTAATGTTCATTGCAGCACTATTTACAATAGCCAAGACACGGAAGCAACCTAAATATCCATCTACAAATAAATGGATAAATAAGATGTAGTACATATATAGAATGGAATATTACCCAACCATAAAAAAGAACAAAATAATGCTATTTGCAGCAACATGGATGGACCTAGAGATTATCATACTGAATGAAGTCAGTCAGACAAAGACAAATATATGATATTGCTTATATGTGGAATCAAAAAAATGTTTCAAATGAACTTATTTAAAAAACAGAAAGAGCCGCAGATGTAGAAAACAAATTTCTGGTTACCAGGGAGGAAAGGGTGGAATAAACTGGGAGATTGGGATTGACATATTCACACTACTATATATAAAACAGATAACTAATAAGGACCTACTGTATTACACAGGGAGCTCTCTACTCAATACTCTGTAATGACATAAATGGGAAAAGAATCTAAAAAAGAGTGGATATATGTATATATGTATAACTGATTCACTTTGCTGTACACTTGAAACTAACACAAATACTCCAATACTCCAACACGATACTCCAATAAAAAAATTAAAAAAAGAAATGTTAAACAGATATGTCATTTTATCATCACATTATATATTAGATCAAGAAAAAATTTTTAACTTAATTTAAAAAATTTTAAAATACTCTAGGGCACTCACTTAAGAAAAATACTTATTTAAAAAAATTTCCTATAAGATATTTGTGAGATTTTTAAGCTGTGAAAAATAAGGTTTAAAGAGCTATATTCAAAATTCTAAGTGAAGAATTTCCCCAAAGAGGCAGGGATCTGATGGACTTCAATACACATATTGGGTAGCCCATATGTGAGCAGGGATGAATCAGAAATAAACTGGTTCTTAATAAAACTGTAATCCAGTCCCAACAAAGCTAAATGTCTGATTGGATAGAGACAGCCAGTCCTTCATTCATTCTACCAATCTTTGCATAAAAGGTATCCTTAGGAACCAATATGAATCTTTTATGGAAAATTTCTTGTATACATCAAAAATGACTAGACGTGAAGAAGCAGATCCATTCAACCAATAGTTAGGAGGAAAAAAAAGAATATAAGCAGAACAAGTAATCCAGAGATTAGAGTTAGCAGGGTAGGATTTTAAAATAATGTAATTAATATGTTAAATAGAATATAGGAAAAGATAGAAAAAAATAGGTATAAAAATGTAGAAATGTTCAGAAGAGAACTAAAATCTATAGTAATAAAGGAAATGGGAATTCTAGACATGAAAAATACAATGATTGATTAAGAAATTATTAGATGAGTTTAATAGCAGACTGTAGGATTCATGAATTAAAAAACAGATCAATTGAAATTTTCCATACTATAACACAGAGAGAACAAAATATGGAAACAAACAAGCAGATCATAGGAGACATGTGAGAAACAGTCAAAAGATCTAAAACACATCATATTAATTAGCAAAATAGAACCAATATATGAGATATATCTATGTCTACACTGATATCTATTTCTTTGTCTATATCTTTATCTCTCTATATATGTATATTACATATTAGCTATTATTTTCATTGTTGAATATAGTTTATTACAAAGCATAGAACTACTCAGAGAGTTGTTGAAGTTGTATTGTTAAAATGTCATAATAATAAACCTGATAAAGAAATGAAGTAAGACTATAGAAGAAAATTTACAAGTAAATAGATTACTTAGACAGATGATTCAGGATATATATGCAGCAGAAGAATATCTGAGCTAAGCAGAGAGAAAAAATTACTCTGTCTTCTGCCTTCTTGTCTATTTAGTGCCTCAACATAATGGGTGAGGGAAATCTTTACTCAGTCTACCAATTCAAACGCTAATCTCTTCAAGAGACATCCTCAATACACACTAAAAAATAATGTTTACTATTTAACTGGACAACTTTTAGTCCTGTCAAGTCGACACATAAAGTTAACAATCACGCAGGGCTTCCCTGGTGGTGCAGTGCTTGAGAATCTGCCTGCCAATGCAGGGGACATGGGTTTGAGTCCTGGTCTGGGAAGATCCCACATGCCACAGAACAACTGGACCCATGAGCCACAACTACTGAGCCGGTGCATCTGGAGCCTGTGCTCCACAACAAGAGAGGCCGCGATAGTGAGAGGCCCATGCACTGCGATGAAGAGTGGCCCCTGCTTGCCACAACTGGAGAAAGCCCTCGCACAGAGATGAAGACACAACACAGCCAAAAATAAATATAAATAAATAAATAAAATTTTTTTTAAAAAGTTAACAATCACGCACATGTAACTGGAATCTCAGAAGGGGAGGGGAAAGAGAAAATGGGGCAGAAAAATATTTGAAGAGATAAAGATTGAGAATCGTCTCAAAACTAATGAAAGAATTCAACCCACAGATTCAAGAAATTCAGCACTCCATAAGAGAAAAAAAAAAAAAAAAAACAAAGAAAACCACATATAGGAACATCATAGTCAAGCTGCTGAAAACAAAGACAAAGAAAAAATTCTTTAAAGCAGCAGGGGAAAAAAAAACACTTTATCCTCAAAGCAACAAAAATACTGGTGGCTGATGTTTCAATATAAACTACAAAGCCAAAACAATGAAAGTACATCTCTAAAGTTCTAGAATAAAAATTTTCTGCATAAAATTCTATACCCAGTAAAAGTATCTTTCACATATACAGACAAAATAAAAACATTTTCAGACAAACAAAAGCTGAGATACTAACACTACAATGAATTTTAAGCAAGTTCTTCAGGCAGAAGGAAAATTATCCCAGCTGGAAAGATAGATTTAAGTGAAGGAAAAAAGAGCAATAGAAAGGTTAAATGTACAGATGATAGTAAAGAATATTGGCTGTTAAAAACTTGTAGGATTTATGACATGTATAGAAGAAAGTTTATGACACATGAATAGTGCATAAGGTGAGATGGAGTTAGTTGAGTTAAACTATTATAAGGTTTTTGCATTTCTTAAGAAAGGGAAAAGACATTGCTTTAGGTAGGCACCAATAAGTCGAGGAGCATATTGAAATGTTAATTATCAGTGATAAAAATACACAAGGGTGTGTAATTTAAAAGCTAGTATAGGAGGATAAATGCAGTATTAAAAATATTGGATTTTTCTAAGAAAAGAAAAAAATGAAGGAGTGATGCTTATAGAACAAGCGGGAAAAAAACAAAACAAGGGACAAGATGGTAACTTACAAACATTTACAAAAGTAAATTGACCTCCTTGGAGAAATGACTGATTCTAGGACTGTGGCAGGGAATATACAAGATGGGCTTAGACATATTTTCACAATGATGGAAATATGTCAAAGGGATACGTAGCTGCCTTAAGGAGCTCCTAATGGCCAAAACTGGAACAAAGTGAGCAAATGAAGTATAAAACAAATGAAGTATAAAGGAAATATTCATGAGACCATACTGATAGAAATAAATGAATAAATAAAGGAAGACAATAAACAAATCTCCAACTTATAACAACTCCAAATAATTTATGTAGCTACTTCACCCTCAAGGAGCTGGAGAACATATTTCTACTCCTAAAGTATGGGTTGTGTATAATGACTTCCTTTCAGAGGGTACAGTATGGAAAGGGAGGGAGAGTAACTTTACAGTGTGGAAACCCAACAAACACTACCTTGGTCAGGTGATCAAGGTTAACATCAAGGATGATAAGTCATGTTGGTAGTATGTTCTCTTGATAGAATGACATTTTACCTCTATGATCTTCCTCCAAAAAATAACCCTTGTGTGTTCATGAGAAAGACAAATCTCAACTGTGAGACATTCTACAAAATATCTAACCAGTCAGTACTCCTCAAAGCTGTCAAGATCATAAAAATAAGGAAAACCTGAGAAACTGGCACAAGTAAGAGAAGCCTAAGGAAACATGACTACTGCAGTATTCTGGATGGGATCCTGGAAAAGAAAAAGGACTTTAGGTTAAAAACTTTAAAATTGCGTAAAATATGGACTTTATTTAATAATAGAATACCAATATTTGTTCATTAATTGTAACAAATTCATCATTCTAATGTAAGATATTAGAAATAAGGGAAACTGTATGCGGAGTATATGGCAACTCTCCATACTAGCTTGGCAATTGTTCAGTAAATTTAAAACTGCTTTAAAATAAAACATTTAAAAAACTAAACTTTCTGAACACTTTAATTCAAAGGCAAATATTATCATATTCAGTAAATATTTAACCACTTTATATACAAAAAGTAAATTAAGTTGAAAGAAAAGAGTGGAAAAAATGTACTCTAAATGTTATTGGATAGAAATCTTGGCTGGATGTATTACAATCAGACAAAGAAGGTTTAGGGATAAGGATATTTTTATATCAGAAAACACATATTTTGAAAAGAAAAAGTTAAAGAGGAATGTTTAATAATAAAGGCATTCTTCAACAGAAAGTCATAACAAATCTAAATTTGTATGTACCTAATATCATAGGTAATATGTATGTACCTAATATCATTAAAATATATAAAACAAAAATAGTGACAAAATTAAAAGGATAAATAGACAATCCCACAATCTTAGCTGGAGAATTTAAAATCTTATTCAGTAAATGATAGAACAGATAAATAAAATATGTATGATTACTGATGATTTGGAAGATACATTAACCAAATTTATCTCTCTATGTAAATCTATATTTACCTATATCTATATCTACATCTACACCTACATCTCTTACTATACCTGATAACTGAATGTGTGAATACACACTCTTTACAAATGCACATGGAAATATAAATCAATTCCTTAATCAATTCCACAGAGTTTAAGTCATACAACATATGCTCTCTGAACACAATGGAATTAAGCTATAAATGAATAATAGAAAGGAAGCCAGAAAAATTCCATGTAACTGAATATCAACAACACACTTCTAAATAACCTATGAATCTATGTAACCTAGCACAATGGATATCAAAAAGTATTCCAAACTAAGTTTTCAAATTTGAGTTAAAATGGTGCCTAAAGGGAAATTTAGAATATATTAAAAAGAGAGAGCTTCTCTGGTGACGCAATGGTTGAGAGTCCGCCTGCCGATGCAGGGGACACGTGTTCGTGCCCCAGTCTGGGAAGATCCCACATGCCATGGAGAGGCTAGGCCCATGAGCCATGGCCGCTGAGCCAGCACGTCCAGAGCCTGTGCTTCACAATGGGAGAGGCCACAACAGCGAGAGGCCTGCATACCAAAAAAAAAAAAAAAAAAGAGAAAAAGTTGAGATCAATGATTTATCTTCTATGTAAAGAATCCAAAAAATGAAGACCTAAATACATTCAAAGAAATAGAAAGTAAATCTTAAAGTAATTGTATGTATCAATAAAAGAGAAACCAGATATACAATAAAGATCTTCACAAAGTCAAAGCTAATTATTTGAAAATATTAATAAAATTACTAAGTTCCAAAAATATTGTTTAATACAAAAAGAGAAAACCTAATTATCAGTTTCTGGAATGAAAAATGAGACAAGAATACAGATCTTAAAGATAATAAGAAGATTGTAATGAGCAAAACATATATGTAATATATTTGAAAAATAGATAAAATGGCAAATTTTGTGACAATAAAAACAGAATTGACAAAAACTGACAAAGAAAAAATGGAAAATCTCTCTCATCCCATAATTTTTAAAGAAATTAAATTTATAATTAAAATAATTCTACAAAGAAAAGTCCAGGATGTTATGGCTTCACAACTGTACTTTTCCTAACTTTTAAGGAAGAAATAATAACATCACTTATACTGATGTAATATTATATATTTTTTCTCTGAATTCTGGAACATGGCAAATATATTCACTATCAGCATTTCTATTCAACACTTTAATGGAGGTTTTAACCAGTTCAAGGGGAAAGATAAGGAAGTAAAATATATAAATATAATTGAGAGAACAAATGAAGCTACTATTTTTTTACAAATCACATGATTGCATACGTGAAAATATTCACAATAATCAAGTGACTTTTGGAATTAAACAAATTTAGCAATGTTGCCAAATATAAAGTCAATATGCAAGTACCAATTGTCTTCATATATAATGGTAACAAATAATTTTTTAAAAAGAAAAATAAGCACTATTATTAATATAATATAAAGATACCTCAATCATCTAGTAATAAATCTAACAAAAGATGTGCAAGATTCTTACTCTAAAACTATAAAACATTGCTGAAACTAAAGGAGACAAATAACTGGAGTCATATGCATTTTCTTGGATTAGAAGCCAATATTTGTAAAATACCGATTTAATCCATTAGTCTAATGATTCAGTGAAATCAGACTCCAAATCACAGCATGGGATTTCTTTTTTGGTGGTGTGCGGGGGTGAGAAGTTGACAACCAGTTTCTAAAACTCATAATAAAATGCAAAGTAACTAGTATAGCCACAACAGTCCTACATAAGAAAAAAAAGGTTGTAGGAATTGAACTTCCAGTTATCAAACATACAACAAAACTACATTAATTAATTAGTACAATTTGGTCTTGTTAAAAGAACAAGCAAATAGACCACTGAAAGAATAGAGCATAAAGAAATGGATCCACTTCCAAAGATCACCATATTTTAGACAAAGATGTCACCAAAATTTACTGGGAAAAGCATGCTCTTTTCATGGTTCTAGGGAAATTGAATAGCTATAGGGGAAAAATGAATTTTAATTCTCTATTTCACTATAGACAAAAGTTAATTTACAATGGATAATCGACTTTAATGTGAACAATAAAATAATAAGGTTTGGGGGCTTCCCTGGTGGCGCAGTGTTTGAGAGTCCGCCTGCCGATGCAAGGGACGTGGGTTCGTGCCCCGGTCCAGGAAGATCCCACATGTTGCGGAGTGCCTGGGCCCATGAGCCATGGCCGCTGAGCCTGCGTGCCTGGAGCCCCCCCCCAAAAAAAAAAGGCTGAGGCTTCATAAAATAATAAGGTTTGTAGTAGAAAACATGTGGATATCTTCCAGACAGTGTGTTAAGCAAATATTTCTCTAAAAAAGGATGTTAACAATGGGTTAAACTTTAATAAAGTTAAGAACTTCAGTTTATGAAAATTATGATTAAAATATTGGAAGGGTATGCTTAAAATAATGGAAAAGAAAACCATAGAAGATATTCTCAATACATGTATCTGATAAAAAGCTTGTACCCAAATTTATAAAGACTTCCTATTAATCATAAAGAAAAGTCAAGGAACATCTTTACAAACGTGTGTAAAATACTTGAACAGGAACTTCAGAAGATGCCTGATTAACTAATAAAGATATGAAACAGTGCTCAATCAATCCAGTCTTCTGGGAAGTGCAAATAAAAACCACATGGCCTACTAATGCCCTCCTACCCCAATTTCTAAAGTGCAAAATGGCCAACAAAACAACAAAACCAATAGATGGTGAGGAATGTATATACATTTCTGATGGAGGTATAATTGGTGTTTTTTAGTATTTATTAAAGCTCAACATATGTTTACCCAATACCCTCAAATTTCACTTCTCGGCAAATGACCAAGAGAATGTATGCATATGGCCATCGTGACACATGTATAACAATGTTAGTTGCTACATCTTCTTAATAGCCAGAAATGATCTGAATTGTCAATGCTAAAATTGATAAATTGTCCTTTAATCATGTAATTTAATACTACAAAATAATTTTTAAAAGAACAATTGCTACATGTAAAATATGGATAAATGAATCTCAACATGTTGATTTAAGTTAACTAGGTAGAAAACAGCACAAATTTTATGATTCCATTCTAAAGTTTAAGAGCAGTGAAAACTCATCTATGGTGTCTGAAGTTAGAATAATGGGCACATTTGTGAGAGGAACACTATTGTCTGGGTAGTGAAATGAAGGAGACTTCAGAAACACTGTAAGTTTTCTTTATCTAAATCCTTAATATGTACACAATTCATATAGATATACACTTCATATTTTTAAGTTTATATATATTACATCTCAAAAATTAAAAATGTGGACTTCCCTAGTGGTGCAGTGGTTAAGAATCTGTCTGCCAATGTAGGGGACATGGGTTCAAGCCCTGGTCTGGGAAGGTCCCACATGCTGCAGAGCAACTAAACCCATGCACCACAACTACTGAGCCTGTGCTCTAGAGCCCACGAGCCACAACTACTGAGCCCGTGTGGCACAACTACTGAAGCCCGTGCACCTAGAGCCCATGCTTTGCAGCAAGAGCCACCACAGTGAGAAGCCTGCACACCGCAACAAAGAGTAGCCCCCAACTCACTACAACTAGAGAAAGCCCACACACAGCAATGACGACTCAACCCAGCCAAAAATAAATAAATAATTTTTTAAAAAATTAAAAATATGAAAACAATTAGGACACTATGGCAGTTGGCCAGGCAAGGGATGATGATGAATTGGATTTGTATGTGAGATGTAGAAATGATCAGAAATTACTATATTGGAAAATATTTTGGAACTAGTATCAATAGAGTTGCTGATGAATGTAATCTAGAGAGTGAAAGACATCAATAAAAGATGACAATTGTGGCCTTTTTAAACTTTAGAATCTTTAGAATTGATAGATGATGGTGTCATTATTAAAATGGGGGTGATTTGGAGGAGAAAGTTTCAGGGAAAGGGAATAATTTAAATTTTAGGTGTCTATTAAACTTCCAACTGGAAATATGGAGCATTCTGTAGATCAGAGATGATGTCAGGGATGGTGGTGTAAGTTTGATGTCTTCAACACATAGAATGAAAAGTCATGGGATAGATGAACAACATATATTTGAGAGATGAGGTTAATAATATAATAAATACATATTGATAGAAGATGAGTTGATCAATAAAGAAGATATGGAAGAGTAGTTAGGGACATAAGTTTTGAAATTAGAGTCTGAGTTCAAGCTATCTCCCATATTCACTAACTGTGTGATACGAGAAAATTCCATGTTTTCATTGCTTTCATTTCCTCACTTGCAAAATCCCTTAGATAACAGAATCTAGGAAGTAAATATAGGGATAAAGGTGACATACAATGTCCATCTTACATTGTAAACATTCAATAACAACTAGCTATAGACATAATTTTTTTAAATGACCAAAAGCAGCTATAGGCAGTTGACAGAAGAAAACATAATAGCTAAGTAACATGAAAAACTGTTAACTCTCACTTGCAAATAAAATAAATGGGAAAGGATGCAAATAAAGCGATGATGATATGTTATTTTTCACCCATCACATTATTAAAACATTTTGTTTACAGCAATTTTATTAATAATTACCAAAAACTGTTTGCATCAAGATGCTCTTCAAAAGGTAAGTGAATAAACAAACTGTGGTACATACATCCATGCAATGGGACATTATTCAGAGGAACCTTAATTGCATATTACTTAGTTAAGAAGCCAGTCTTAAAAGGCTACATAAGTGTATAAATCCAACTACATTACATTCTAAAAATGACAAAACTATAGAGATACTAAAAAGATCAGTGGTTTCCAGAAGTTTGATGTGATGGTAAAGAGGTTAATAAGTGGAGCCCAGGGGATTTTTATGACAGTAAAAATATTCTGTATGATACTCTAATGATGGTTATATGACATTTTGAATTTATTAAAACCCATAGAACTGTAAAACACAAAGAACCCTAATGTCAATTATAGACTTTAGGTAATAATAATAATTCAGTTTTGGTTCATCAGTTTTAACAAATGTTCTACACTAATGCCAGATGTTAGTGGAGAAACTGATCAGAGGAGAGAAGTGGTATATGGCATCGGTCACCAACATTTTTGACACCAGGGACCAGTTTCATGGAAGACAATTTTTTCACAGACTGAGGGGACAAGATGGTTCAGGTAGTAATGCGAGTGATGGGGGGGATGGTTCAGGTGGTAATGCGAGCGATGGGGAGTGAAGTGGAGCAGCAGATGAAGCTTCACTCGCTTGCCCACCACTCACCTCCTGCTCGGCAGCCCGGTCCCTAACAGGCCGTGGACCGGGTATCGGTCTTAGGCCCGGGGGAATGTTATATGGGAACTCTCTGTAAATTCCACTCAATTTCATGTAAACCTAAAACTGTTCTAAAAAATAAAGTCTATTTTTTATTTTTTAAAGTAAGTCTTTTATGGTCATAGTTACCAGAGCAATGTGAAGCAGATTATTCTCCAGTTGAGTGATGTTTGAACCAGAAAAATCCATAATGAGCAAGCATTATCTGAGACCAACAATGTCCACGAAGAAGGTGAACCTTCCCTGCAAGTTGCAAGCAGAACCAAGTCCAAGCCCTTTTGGCTAAAGATGATGTGGGGTAAGACCTAAAATCAAGGCCCAATATTATGTGTTGCCTTGACATCTGATGAAACCAAGAGGGCCTCGAGTGGGTTAATGACAAATTCCCCTCCTCACTCTGCCCCCATTTCCTACCCAAACAACTCTTGTTACCAAGGGGATTATGCATAATACCTGCCTATCCCTGAGTAACAAGTTTCAGTTCCCTGAAGACCTGCAGAATTATTCCAACAGCTTAATCCCATCCTTCCATGGGAACAAGAAGTCACCTCATCCTCTTGATACCACAAAGCCTGTCTCTCACAGTCCCTGGCTGTCCACTCTGTTAGCAAATGCAACCCCTGTATGTTCCTGTGTGGCCTGCAAAGTCCTTCTCCCTTGAACTGTGAATATATGTAATTATATCAATCACATCTGTCCAGTGTTGAGTGTCATATGTTCAATCATCCCCCTAGCCCTAGAGTGGGAATCCCTCCCTCACCAGTGGGATGAATAGGAGTTAAAATAGATAGATCGAGTCTATTAGTAAAAGAGTAGTGGAGAGACTAGAACCCCCAATGGACTCAGACTGCTCAAGATTTCCTCCAGAAATTGAAAAAGGAGGGGGCAGGGGTCTGAATTCTCTAAGTATATTGACATTACTAATGTACACTGTGAGGACCTACCAGCTGGTCTAACTGAGATGGCTTCTGTCACACATACTATTGGCTGCAGTTGAAACACAGGTTAAAGAAATTCCTGCAACTGCTGCACTCATAGGTTTTTCTCCAGTGTGAACTCTCCAGTGTATGATTTATGGTATATGGATTTATGGTTAAGTAATTTTTTCCATTCACCTTATTTATAAGGATTTTATCCAGTATGTATTCTCTGGTGCTGAACAAGTATCTATGGTGATTGAAGGCTCTCCATTAGTCATTGCCTTTATAATGTTTTTGTCCAGTGTGAAAGGCCTCCTCCCAACTGGTATTCCTGTGTGGCTCGACCCCCCACCCCCTCACGCCACAAGTGACCTTATGCTTGAGAAGACCTGAGCTGTTTGGAAAATCCTTATCACCCTCTGCACATGTGAAGGGGGTCTATGGAAAGTAGACTTTAAAATTCTTCAAGATTGAGACCCTGCCCTTCTTAAGGGTTTCTCTCCACTATGTAGCTTCTGGTGTGTTGAAGGACTGCACTGAACCAGAAGCCTCTCCCCACATACCCAGTATGTTATAGCTGCTGTAACAGTCACTTAAGTCACTTAGCCTTTCAAGACAAAGCTACACGTTGCACTAAGGTGGGCTGTCATCTGGGCACACATACGTGTCTTGGAAGCCTTCACCTGTAACGTTCCATGTACAAAACTCTCTGCTCAGAATGTGCCTCTTCAGCCTTCATTCTAGACCAAAAACTAAAGGTCAGCTCCTCTTCAAGCCTCCTTGATATAGTTGGAATCAAGTCTACTTTGTCAGGAACTATGTCATAACAAAATATCACAGACTGGGTGGCTTAAGCTACAGAAACTTGTTTACTCACAATTCTGGAGGCTGGAAGTCCAAGATCAAGGTGCTGGCACTTTTGCTTTCTCCTGAGGCCTCTCTCCTTGGCTTGTAGGTGGCCACCTTCTTATTATATGCTCACATGGCTTTTCCTCTCTGTACATGCAACCCTCATGTCTCTTCCTCTTCTTTTAAGGACACCAATCAGATTGGATTAGAGCCTCATCCTTATGACCTTATTTGACCTTATATCTCTCTACAGAGAGATATAACCTTACCTCCAAATACAGTCACATCACAGATTATGGCTTCAAAATATGTTTTCTGTGTTCAGTCCATATGGACAATTCAGTACATAATGGGCACCCACTGAACATATACAGAGATTTCTTGGTTTTCTACTACTTTTCTGCATATAATGTGCAATTTGATCAACAAACTATATGTAGGAATACATCTGATAAGAAAATTGATACAAATCTCATGTATCCCATTCTGGCATATCATCATTTGCAATTTGTCAATATAATAATAGTTTCTGGAGGAAATAAAAGAAATAGTGTGTTAAAAGCAAGTATTGTAATATGCTCCAAGATGTTTTCACATTAAAAAAATGCATTTTAGAGAGGAAAAAGTGTGTGGGCAGTGGAATGTTCATAAAGAGGAACGTTTTTTAAAGCAAGTGAACTGGTAATTATGGTCATTTTGAGTTTGAAGATCAAGAAGTCAATTACTTTTAAAACAGACATCCTTTGTTTTAGAAAAATTATCAAGGTAACTACTAAAATGTAATATAATTGCTCACCTAATTTAAGAACAACAACTTCAAGTGGAGATACTCTGGAGTGAGATGCAGAGTGTAGCAGAAGTGTGTTTATCTTCTATGCTTTAAATAATTAGAGAATATATACGCCTGAATATTTAGATGTTGAATTATTTTTCCCCCACATAGCTTTTTTTTAATACAGACTGACACAAGATTTCAGAAAATATATTGAAAACTATTAGAATTTCTTTGTCTATGCCAAAAAACAAAAAGGAAAAAAGAAAGAAAGAGCACATTCTGTGAGTGAGAGCATATTCCCCTGAAGGAAGTGACACTTCCCACTGTCCCTTCCTGCTGTGGAGAAAATGGGTGTGTTTTTTGGAAAATTGGACGAGAAAAAACCCTTTTTACTTTCTAGGGCCAAAAAGTTAAGTTTTTGTAGTGAATGTGTCCAAAGTCTTTTCTTAGTAATGTGTGGGAGTAGTAACTAGTTCTTTGACACATGGAAGTGATCAGGATATGTGTAGTGGCCCTCAGTCTAGGTCAAGATCCTTTGAGTTCAAAGAGTTACCACTGCTTTTTCCAATGAAATATCTACCTCTTCCTGATAATTCAGGTCAATTACTCCTGCTGGGATGGAGCCTCCTTTCCTTGCCCACTGTCAGTGGCATGCTGGTAAATGTTTAAGAGCCAACTTTGGGGGTAGGACTGTAAAGCTTAGATTTGTAGTATTTGCAATTTCCACCTTGCCTAATTTCAAGCTACTGATGCTAAATTACATGTTGAGAAGGAAGGCACACAATTGGCTCTGGAAGCCAGTATGAGCCTCCTGGTTTCCTCACAGGAGAATCCTGAAGTGACAGAGCAGCAGCTATAGCTTAACACTGAATGTGAGTAATGCTCTGCTCCACTGTAGTTGCATTTCCTGAGAAGCATAATTTCTGGACCCACAGAATTAAATTTGCAGGGACAAATTCTGGGACTGATGGTAAGCTGAGCTGCTCCTACTTCTAAGCCTTGGTTCCTGAGCCTATATTCTCTACCTATTTGGGATGCAGCACCATATAAAGTTTATTGATTTAAGGTATACATGACATCATAGAGGATGGTTTCCTATTCTTGCAGTATCTTATCTTCAAGTCTATACTTTAAGGGTATTGTCCAAAGGTTATTCCATTGATCTATCATATTGTCAGTTTATTTGATAGAATCAGTGGATACCTTGTTCAAGTGTCCACTGCTTAATCTCCTTTGCCATAAATTGGTGTTGAAGAGAGCCTTAATATTCCTCTAAGCTTGACTAAACTTTAGATAGTCTCCAGACCCTGATCTCTCTTTTCTTAAAGCATTTACTTTAGAAAACTTGCAATTATAAATTATTTCTCTGTTCCTTTGTCATGTAAATGTTTTAAAAGCCTCTTGCCAGTTTTACAACACAGAAAAGTCTTTCTCAAAGACCTGGAGCCATTTCTTTAATTGTAGTAATCAAGGAATACAGGACCCCTATATCTCAGACTCTGTGGGAAGATAGAATCCTAACTTCGATGAGTGCCAATTAACAAACACAGATGACTAATCACAGAGAAAATAGTTTGCAAATTCAGGAATAACTCAATATGTTCAATGCATCCCATTGATCAATCCAATGCCCTGCTCCTCTAATGTCCTCCAGTACTTTTCCACTAGCTCATTCTAAAACACTCCTGTGTTTTACTTCAACAGGATAGAATTCAGACCAAGCTTTGGCCTCTCTCCTCTGTTGCAATATCCTTGAAAAAAATATTTCTTGACTGTTTAACTTTGTTCAGTTCAATTTTTGTTGTTACAATTTGTCTCTTGGTTAAAGGTGATATTCTGTGAAATGCTGTGAAGATGGCTCCAATATTCATTTAAAATTCTCTAGAAGGGATTAGTATCAGAATAATTGAGGCAGAAGAATGGATAAATGACCTGGAAGATAAAATAGTGGAAATAACTACTGCAGAGCAGAATAAAGAAAAAAAGAATGAAAAGAGCTGAGGACAGTCTCAGACTTCTGGGACAACATTAAATGCACCAACATTCGAATTATAGGGATTCCAGAAGAAGAAGAGAAAAAGAAAGGGACTGAGAAAATATTTGAAGAGATTATAGTTGAAAACTTCCCTAATACGGGAAAGGAAATAGTTAATCAAACCCAGAAAGCACAGAGAGTCCCATACAGGATAAATCCAAGGAGAAACACGCCAAGACACATACTAATCAAACTATCAAAACTTAAAAACAAAGAAAAAATATTAAAAGCAGCAAGGGAAAAACAACAAATAACACACAAGGGAAACCCCATAAGGTTAACAACTGATCATTCAGCAGAAACTCTGCAACCCATAAGGAGTGGCAGGACATATTCAAAGTTATGAAGGAGAAAAACCTATAACCAAGATTACTCTACCCAACAGGGATCTTATTCAGATTTGATGGAGAAATTAAAATCTTTATGGACAAGCAAAAGTTAAGAGAATTCAGCAACACCAAACCAGCTTTACAACAAATGCCAAAGGAACTTCTCTAGGCAGGAAACAAAAGAGAAGGAAAATATCTACAATAACAAACCCCAAACAATGAAAAAATGGGAACAGGGACATACATATCGATAATTACCTTAAATGTAAATGGATTAAATACTCCAACCAAAAGACATAGACTGGCTGAATGGATGCAAAAACAAGACCCATATATATGCTGTCTACAGCAAAACCACTTCATACATAGGGACACATACAGCCTGAAAGTGAGGGGATGGAAAAAGATATTCCATGCAAACGGAAATCAAAAGAAAGCTGGAGTAGCAATTCTCATAACAGAAAAAATAGACTTTAAAATAAAGACTAATACAAGAGACAAAGAAGGACACTACATAATGATTAACGGATCAATCTAAGAAGAAGATATAACAATTGTAAATATTTATGCACCCAACAAAGGAGCATCTCAATACATAAAGCAAATACTAACAACCATAAAAGGGGTATGTAACACAATCATAGTAGAGGACTTTAACACCCCACTTTCAAAAATGGACAGATCATCCAAATTGAAAATAAATAAAGAAACACAAGCTTTAAATGATACATTAAACAAGATGGACTTAATTGACATTTATAGGACATTTCATCCAAAACCAACAGGATACAAATTGTTCTCAACTGCTCATGGAACATTCTCAAGGATATATTATATCTTGGGTTGAATACCTAGAAACAAATGAAAACACGACAACCCAAAACCTACCGGATGCAGTGAAAGCTGTTCTAAGAGGGAAGTTTATAGCAATAAAATATTCCCTTAAGAAACAAGAAATCTTGCAAATAAACAACCTAACCTTATACCTAAAGCAATTAGAGAAAGAAGAACAAAAAGAAACCCCAAAGTTAGCAGAAGGAAAGAAATCATAAAGATCAGATCAGGAATAAATGAAAGAGAAATGAAGGAAAATCAAAACACTAAAACCTGGTTCTTTGAGAAGATAAAGAAAATTGATCAACCATTAGCCAGACTCATCAAGAAAAAAAGGGAGAAGACTCAAACCAATAGAATTAGAAATGAAAAAGGAGAAGTAACAGCTGACACTGCAGAAATACAAAGGATCATGAGAGATTACTACAAGCAACTTATGCCAATAAAATGGACAACCTGGAAGAAATGGACAAATTCTTCCAAATGCACAACGTTCTGAGACTGAACCAGGAAGAAATAGAAAATATGAACAGACCAATCAAAAGAACTGAAATTGAAACTGTGATTAAAAATCTTCCAACAAACAAAAGCCCAGGAACAGATGGCTTCACAGACGAATTCTATCAAACATTTAGAGAAGAGCTAAAACGTATCCTTCTCAAACTTTTCCAAAATATAGCAGAGGGAGGAACACTTCCAAACCCGTTCTACAAGGCAACCATCACCCTGAAACCAAAAACAGACAAAGATGTCACAAAGAAAGAAGACTACAGGCCAATATCACTGATGAATATATATTCAAAAATCCTCAACAAAATACTAGCAAACAGAATCCAAGACATTAAAAGGATCACGCAACATGATCAATTGGGGTTTATCCCAGGAATACAAAGATTCTTCAATATACGCAAATCAATCAATGTGATACACCATATTAACAAATTGAAGAAGAAAAAAACATATGATCATCTCAATCGATGCAGAGAAAGCTTTCAACAAAATTCAACACCCATTTATGATAAAAACCCTGCAGAAAGTAGGCATAGAGAGAACTTTTCTCAACATAATAAAGGCCATATATGACAAACCCACAGCCAAAATCGTCCTCAATGGTGAAAAACTGAAACCACTGCCACTAATGTCAGGAACAAGTCAAGGTTGCTCACTCTCACCACTATTATTCGACAGTTTTAGAAGTTTTAGCCATAGCAATCAGAGAAGAAAAATAAATAAAAGGAAACCAAATCAGAAAAGAAGAAGTAAAGCTGTCACTGTTTGCAGATTGCATGATACTATACAAAGAGAATCCTAAAGATGCTACCAGAAAACTACTAGAGCTAATTAATGAATTTGGTAAAGTAGCAAGATACAAAATTAATGTACAGAAATCTCTTGCATTCCTATACACTAATGATGAAAAATCTGATAGTGACATTAAGAAAACACTCCCATTTACCACTGCAACAAAAAGAATAAAGTATCTAGGAATAAACTTACTTAAGGAGAAAAAAGACCTGTATGCAGAAAATGATAAGACATTGATGAAAGAAATTAAACATGACACAAATAGATGGAGAAATATACCATGTTCTTGGATTGGAAGAATCAACATTGTGAAAATGACTCTACTACCCAAAGCAATCTACAGATTCAATGCAATCCCTGTCAAACTACCACTGGCATTTTTCACAGAACTAGAACAAAAAATGTCACAATTTGTATGGAAATGCATAAGACCCCGAATAGCCAAAGCAATCTTGAGAGAGAAAAACGGAGCTGGAGGAATCTGGCTACCTGACTTCAGACTATACTACAAAGCTACAATAATCAAGACAGTATGGTACTGGCACCAAAACAGAAATAAAGATCAATGGAACAGGATAGAAAGCCCAGAGATAAACTAACACATATATGGTCACCTTATCTTTGATAAAGGAGGCAAGAATATACAGTGGAGAAAAGACAGCCTCTTCAATTATTGGTGCTGAGAAAACTACACAGGTATATGTATGAATTTAGAACACTCCCTAACACCATACACAAAAATAAACTCAAAATGGATTAAAGACCTAAATGTAAGCCCAGACACTATCAAACTCTTAGAGGAAAACAGGCAGAACACTCTATGACATAAATCACAGCAAGATCCTTTTTGACCCACCTCCTAGAGAAATGGAAATTAAAAAAATAAATAAACAAATGGACCTAATGAAACTTAAAAGCTTTTGCATAGCACAGGAAACGATAAATAAGACAAAAAAACAACCCTCAGAATGGGAGAAAATATTTGCAAATGAAGCAACTGACAAGGGATTAATCTCCAAAATTTACAAGCAGCTCATGCAGCTCAATATCAAAAAAACAAACAACCCAATCCAAAATTGGGCAGAAGACCTAAATAGACATTTCTCCAAAGAAGATATACAGACTGCCAACAAACACATGAAAGAATGCTCAACATCGTTAATAATTAGAGAAATGAAAAGCAAAACTACAATGAGACATCATCGCACACCAGTCAGAATGGCCGTCATCAAAAAATCTAGAAACAATAAATGCTGGAAATGGTATAGTGAAAAGGGAATCCTCCTGCACTGTTGGTGCAAATGTAAATTGATACAACCATTATGTAGAACAGTATAGAGGTTCCTTAAAAAACTAAAAATAAAATTAGCATATGACCCAGCGATCCCACTACTGGTCATATACCCTGAGAATACCATAATTCAAAATGAGACATTTACCACAATGTTCATTGCAGCACTATTTACAATAGCCAGAACATGGAAGCAACCTAAATGTCCATCGACCGATGAATTGATAATGAAGATGTGGCATGTATATACAATGGAATATCACAGTGACTCTTATGGTTAAGTAGTATCAATCCTCTAACTCTATTCTTCTCCTTAAATATTATATTGGTTATTCCGGGTCTTTCCACTCCAAAAAAATTTTAAATGTTCTTTCTTTTAAACACAGTTAATATAATGTAAAATCCCCTCCACTGCCTAAAAGGCAGCTCTTAGATTTCATTAAACATATAATGGATATTTTCCTGTTTTAAGTTGAGATCTAAATTTTATCTGTATTTGGTGGTGTCCTGTTTGCTAGTTAGAAAGTGTCTTTTTCTACATGCAAATCATTACTAACATCTCTAGCTTCATTACTGGGAAAGGAACATTTTTGCAGTAGCGAATGGGGTGACAATAGGATTAACATTTTAGCTTTTATTTGGTAAGTCAAATCCTGCAAATTCCTAGGTCCGATGAGTAAGTAGGCCCTTGCATGTATATCCCTAGGATAGAAATCAATTCCACATGCCTAGGATATAAACGACCAACTTTGAATGCAAAAAACATCAAGTGAAGCCTTCAAAAGGTGTAATTTACAGAGCATTTTTAACTTCCTAATTACTTTATTGAACTTTTTACTTCCTTCTTAAGTAAAGATTGTTCTTTTTTACGAATGGCTTTCATTAGGAGGCATGTCTTTTTTTTCCTGTGCTTGGGCAAAAAAGACCATTCTTCTGAGTAAATTGGCAAGGAAGGGAGCATGGAAAACTATTGTACTGGTGGATGAGTTAAGACTTTGGCTTTATGTAGTTGATTTACATTAGTACTTGAAAACAGTACAAAAATCTTTAATAATCTGTTTAAGTTGACATTAATTAAGGAAATTCCACTTCTGTTCAGCTGTGTTTGTTCTAGTTCATAATCACTATATTCCAGTGTCTTCTTCCTTCTGGCTCACTGTTAATTTTAACTTTTTATAATTCTTAATCAAGAAAAAAAATCACTTTGGCATGTGTTTCCATGGCAATGTCCCATACACTAAAGAATAAAGAATAGTATTAAGAAATATGATTGGTTATTAGTGTAAGATTGATGTAATACTAGGTGTCTCTTTAGATCAAAAAAATATTGTCCAAACTAAACTTACTGGAATATGATAGGACCAAGCTGATTTAAAAATATGTTTGGGAACTGTGAGGCACTTGCAAGAAGGGCATTTGAACTTAGGCAGCTTCTTCTATGTACATCCCACCCCTGATCATTCTTTAGTCCTCTCTACCCTCACTTGCATGTACTATTTGTGCAAACATCCTATAGTTAGTCAAGAGTTAGTCAATGCTTTCCTAACATTAGTTATTATTAGCCTCCTTACATTAGTCAATGAATCTCTTAATGCTCCCTGGGAGCTCTAAACCCTTTGGTGAATCCTGTTTCATGGCAGCAGCTCTTGGTGGATTGTAACTTTTTTCCATCAGCATCCTTGCTCTACTTGTTAAGGAAAATGATCTGCCCTGGGTTGCATTCTGTTTTCTCCTAATTTCATCAACAAATATATGCTAGTTGAAATATTTATTCATCTTTGTTAAAACATTTCAAAAATTTCCCCCTTTTCTTAAAATTTTAAAATCCCTACAAACTTTGCTGGGCCTGCCTGATTTGGCTCCTGATGTCCTCTCTAAATTTATCTTGTACCGCTCATTCCTTCCTCCTTTATTGAGGTATAACTGACAGACAATAAATGCATATATTTAAAAGTTTATAAGTTTTTTGTACTTATACACCTGTGGAACTATCACCACCATCAAGATAATAAATTTGTATATCACTTTCTGAAGTTTTTTAACATTCTCTTGTAATTCCTCTCTCCTTGGGAAAACAATGATCAGCTGTCTGTCACATAGGCTAGTCTGTACATTCTACAGTTTTATAAAAGTGGAGTAATACAGTATATACTAATTTTTATCTAACTTCTTTAGCATAATTTTTGAGGCCCACCTATCTATGTTGTTAAGTATATGAATAGTTCACCTCTTATCATTGCTGAGTAGAATTCCATTGTATGAATATGCCATAATTTGTCTATCTCTGCACCTGTTGATGGACAATTTTCTTGTTTCCAGCTTTTGACTATTTCATATAAAGTTTCTATGAATATTTGTGCACAAGTCTTTGTATAGACATATCTTTCTTCTTGGGAGAATACTTAGGAGTAAACTGATGGGGGTATGCTTAACATTTTAACTTGCCAAACTGTTTTCCAGAGTGGAAATCTCTACCAGCTCTGCATGAGGGTTCCATTTCCTCTACAATCTCACCAACACTTGATATAGTCAGTGTTTTAAATTTAGACATTGTAAGAGTTATGTAGAATTATCTTATTATGGTTTTCTTTTATTTTTCTTTTCTTTTACACTCATGGTGGTGAGCACATTTTCATGTGCTTGTTTGAAATCCAATATATATTCTTTGATGATATGCCTGCTCAAATATTGGGTTATTTTTTAGGTTTTGTTGTCATTGCTGTTGTTTGGTCTTGAGAGTTCTCTGTATAACCTGGATATAGTCCTTTATTAGATCTACATTTTGGAAATAGTTTTTCCCAGTTGGTGGTTTACCTTTTCATTCTCCAATGAGCATCTTTCAAAGAGCAGATGTTTTTAACTTTAATGAAGTCCAGCTTATTATTTTTCTTGTATAGATTTTGTCTTTGTTATCATATCTAAGAAAACTTTACCTAAATCTGGATAACAAAGATTTTTTTTCATGCTTTCTTCTGGAAGTTTTACTATTTTAGGTTTTATGCTTAGGTCTATGATCAATTTTAAGTTAATTTGTGTGTCTGGTACAAGATATTGATCAAAATTTACTTTTTGCATATGGATATTCAATTATTTCAGTATAATATATTTAAAGGTGTTCCTTTATCCACAGAATTGCCTTTGTATTTTGTCAAAAATAATTTGTCTATATATATGTGGACATATTTCTGGACTCCATATTTAATTCCATTGATCTATTTCTCCATCTTGATGCAAATATCGTGCTATAATGTTACTTTTATTTTATCTTAAAATCACATAATATTAGCCCTCAGACTTTGTTCTTTTTCAAAATTGTTTAGCCTATTCTAGGTCCTTTGAATTTTACTATGAATTTTAGAATCAGCCTTTAAATTGCTAAAAAATATTGCTGTCATTTTTAAACAGTTTCATTGAGTTAAGATTTACATACCATAAAATTCACACATTTTGTGTGTGTGATTGAAATATTTTAAATAAATTTATAATTGGGGAACTATCAAAATTCAGTTTAGAATACGTTCATCACCCCCAAAATATTCCTCTTATCTGTTTGCAGTCAATATCCTTCCAACATCCATCCCTAAAAAAACACTAATTTATTTTTCTGTTTTTGTAGATTTGCCTTTTCTGGATATTTCATATAAATGGAATCATACAATATATGGTTTGCATGTAACTTCTTTTACTTAGCATAATGTTTTTGAGGTTCTTCCATGTTGTAGCATGTATCAGTATTTCTTTCCATTTTATTGTTTAATTATGTTTAATTCTATGGATAACCAGATTCAGTTTATCCAATAACCTGTTGATGAATATTTGGATTGTTTCCAATTTTTGGCATCTATGAATGCTTCTGCTATGAACTTTTGTATGCAAGTCTTTGTGTGAACGTGTACTTCCATCTCTCTTGGGAACATACATAGGAATGCAATTGCTGGGTATTACACTAAGTATGTGTTTAACTTTTAAAAAATAGATTTTATTTTTTAGAGCAATTTTAGGTTCACAGCAAAATTTAGCAAAATGTACAGTGAGTGATAGGATAAATCTCCTATTCTCACAAATGTACAACCTCCACCACCATCAATATCCCTTACCACAATGGTACATTTGTTACAATCAATGAACCTACATTGATACCTCATTGTCACCCAAAGTTCATAGTTTACATTGGGTTCTTTCTTAGTGCTGTACATTCTATGGGTTTTGAGGAATGTATAATGACATATATCCACCATTGTGTAAACATACAGATGGCCTATATTTTCACTGCCCTAAAAGTTCCCTGATCTGCCTATTTATCCCTCCTTCTCCCCAGTCCCTGGCAACCACTGATTTTTTCATTGTCTGCATGTTTTTTCTTTTTCAGAACTTTATATAGTTGGAATCATACAGTATGCATTTTTTATCTTCTTTCACTTAGTAATATGCAGCTTAGGTTTCTCCATATTTTAAACTTGATAAATTATTTTCTTCTATCATGGAATAATATTCTAGTGTCTGCATGTAGCACAGTTTGTTTAACCTACTGTAGGACATCTTTATTTCTTCCAAGTTTTGGCAATTATGGATACAGCTACTACAAACACCTGCATGCATGATTTTTTGTGGACATAAGAAGTTTCCAGCTCATTTTGATAAATACCAAGAACTGTTGTAGCTTGGTAGTATGCTTTAAAAAATGTGTTTAATTTGTATAAAACCACCAAACTTCCAAATTGGTTGTACTGTTTTTCATTGCCATCAGAAATGAACGAGTTTCTGTTGCTCCACATATTTAACAGGATTTGGTGGTTTCTGTATTCAAGATTTTGGCTATTCTAATAGCTTTATAGTGGTAACTTATTGTTTTAATTTCCAATTCCCTAATAATGAATGATGTGGAACATCTTATATGCTTATATGCCATCTGTACATCTTTTCTGGTAAGTTGTCTGTTTAGGATTTTGACCATTTTTAATCTTTTTTATTTTTTTACTTTCTTAATTTTGAGTTTTGAATTATTTACATGTTTTGCATGCCAGTCTTAATTAGACATGTCTTTTGCAAATACTTTCTCCTAATCCATGGGATGTCTTCCCATTCTCTTGATAGTGTCACATGTAGAGCAGATTTTTAAATCTTAATGGCGTCAATTTTATCAATTATTGCTTTCATTAATTGTGAATTTGCTGTTGTATTTAAAAAGTCATTGCTGTACTCAAAGTCACTTATATTTTATCCTATATTATCTCTAAGAGTTTTATAGTTTCATGTTATATAGGTATGTCTGTGATCAATCCATTTTGAGTAAGTTTTAGTGAATTATGTAGGTCTGTGTCTAGATTCATTTTTTGGTTTATCTGGTATCACAGGTTCACAGCTGGAGAAGAATTTTACCTCGGGAAGAATTGTATCTTGAATCTCACTTATATCTCATTTAGATATATTTAGATGAGACTTTAGATAAGTTGTTACTGGAATGTGTTAAGACTTTGGGTACTATGGGGATGGAATGAATGTATCTTGAAAACGAGAAGGACATATATTTGAGGGGGAAAGGATGGAATAATATTGATTGCATTATGCCCCTCAAAATGCATATGTTGAAGTCCTAAGCCTCAATGTGATATTTTTTGGAGATGATGGCCACATGAGGCCATCCCATCATGATGGGATTAGTTTCTTTATAAGAAGAAACACCAGAAAGCTTATTGTCTCTCTCACCCTCCATGAGTACACACTGAGGAATGGCCATTTGAGTATATAGCAATTTGGCACTAGTCTATATGTCAGGAAAGGGGTACACTTAAGAACCCAAACCCATTGGCACCCTGATCTCAGACTTCCAACCTCCAGAATTATGAGAAAGTAACTTTCTATCGTTTAAGCCATCCATTGTATGGCATTTTGTTTTGGCAGCCCAAGCTAAGACACCATCCATTTGTGAGGCATTATCTTCCCATAATCAGAGGAAGAACATATTGATTAAGGTCATAGTTCACAATAGTTCTGCTTCTGTTTGCATTAATGAAGACCCTCTCGGTTTTTACAGATGCAACTCAAAACAAAAAACACAAACAAACATACCAAAAAAATACTTTAATGTAATAAAAGTCTTTAATACAATAAAAAAAAATCAATTGGCTTAGGTAACTGGGAAGTCTAAAGGAAGGCTGAATCATGAGGTTAAAAATACAACTCTATATGACTCTAATGACCTATACTTGGAGATGGTCTTCCTCTGTGTAGAAGCTAGATGGATACAGGACAAGCCTCTGTTCCAGATTTCCTGTTGCTGAAGCAGTATATTCTTTGTTGCCTTCCTTACCCTGCCCTAGATCACAAGGGAGATGCCTGAGAATTATATTTTCCTGAGCTCCTTATCAGCAGAATTTCCTGTTAGATTCTAATAAGTAGCACACTTTCAGGAGGTTTGAAAATCCTAGGAGAAGGAGAAACCATTATTCCTTAGCTTGTAGGCAAGTGTGTGGGCAGAGAAAGTCTACACACGTGGGTTTTCCAATTAACTTCTAGACGTCCGGTTAGAATCACCCACATTGTTTCTGCCAGCATCTGAAATGACTGAAAAGCTTTCCTGTAAATCCTGCACTTCTGATTTCCCCAACATCTAGCAATGGTCTCTCTGATGTTTGCTTTCCAGTCCTTCAAAAGCTGTGTGAGCCTCTAATAACCTGTATCGGAGTTTTTGCCATTTGAAATGCCTAGGAAAGTTTCTGTTTTCATATCAGAATACTGATGGATACAATAAGCACAACACATTCCTTATAGCTGTTGTTCTGAAAGAATAGAAGAAGGACACTTTTGCAATATCCATTATCAATTTTCCCAAATAAACATCAATTTTTAAATTTAGGTTATTTGCCCATATCCCAAAAAAAAAAACACTATGTTTAAGCTCAACCTTAGGAAGATCCCCCCATTATTACAACATGGATTGGGCCCCTTGACTGTCACACAACAGTCGCAAACAATGGTAAAGTGGAAGTCTCCAAAAGAAAGGAATAAAAGTGATGTTAGAAGAGCAAGATATCTACAACAGAATAGCTATGCTACTAAGTATTTTTATTTTTACCTTTTATAAAAAATGCAATAAATTGTATTGTCCAATGAAGGTACAAGTACTTATTGGAGGCATATTTCAAAGACTTGTTAACATTTATCTTTAACAAAAAACAATTATGTTAAGTTTAATTTACTGAATTATATCTGGCAATCAATTCGCTGAGAGATTAAAGAAGGAAAAGAAACATCATATAAGTTAGAAATAAAAATTGTAATCTTTCATCTCTCCGAGTTACTTTTTTTTCACCTTAGCAACTAATTAATAAAAATTTCAGGGCTTCCCTGGTGGCGCAGTGGTTGAGAGTCCTCCTGCCGATGCAGGGGACACGGGTTCGTGACCCGGTCTGGGAAGATCCCACATGCAGCAAAGCGGCTGAGTCCGTGAGCCATGGCCACTGAGCCTCCGCGTCTGGTGCCTGTGCTCCGCAACGGGAGAGGCCACAACAGTGAGAGGCCCACGTATCGCAAAAAATAAAATAAAATAAAATAAAATAAAATAAAAAATTTCAATCACTTACATAATTGTATATATATAAATTATGTACATATTGCAAAGAATATTTTCTTATATGTTCCTTTTATAAAGTTTGGATTTTAAAGCCATTTATTTATAGATATATTAAATTACAAGAAATTTAAAAATAATAGAATATCACATGTGCTATGCCTTTGTCTTTTTATATTATAGAGTATTTTAGACACATGAAATGCACAGGAATTGTTTTAGTCAGGGTAAAATATAGAGAAATGTTATATAGACAAACAAACAAATGATGTAAGTGATAGAAGTTTGAGTCTCCCTCTTTTATTAATATTACTAAATATTACTATTACAAAGCAGCTATTACAAATTGGCAGACAGTTCTCCTTACAGTCATTCAGAAGGTCCTCAAATTCCTTCATTTTTTTTTTTATTTCCTCCATGTTTGAAGCTGGATCAATGCCAAGTGTTGGTTGAAACCTGTTGTAAAAGAAAGGAGATGTGGATCACGGAGAAAACATAACTTCTCTGTTAATGCTTAGGCCTGGAAGTCATTTTATGGACTATACTTTTGTCACGTAACTAACCCTCACTGCAAGAAATTTGGCAGATGTAGTCACCATATTTGCCTTACTGAAATTCTACTCTGTGGAAGAAGAGATTAGAATTTTGTGGAAAGCTAGCAGCCCCCAACACAGATATTAATTGATAAACACTTGGGAACCAATCAGAAAATAGAAGCCCTTCTCTATACTTTTATTTATCCCTTAACCCTTGCTTTCCTCTTCCTCCCTAGTACAGGTACTCACTCTACTGAAGTTGCATTTCTTTATACTTTTACTATATATGATTATATTCATAAATGATCCATTGGCTAGCTTTTCATATGCTTACACCTATAACAAGTGTCATACAGTGTGATTTCATCTATAATTTGCTTTATTTCTCAAACTTAAGTTTGTGGGAATGTTTATGTAGTCACATATAACTCTAATTCTCACATATTTATTTCTTTATAAGATGCCATTGTCTCAAATATACATAATTTATTTATCCATTTTTTTCAGTATTTTGTCATTTAAAAATGTTGTCATGAGTATTCTTTTATGACTCCTCGTCACATACAAAGAGTTTTCCTAAGACCTGTGCACAGCTGTGTATGTGTGTTTGTTTATGTGTGTTTGTATAGGTGTGTGTGTACATGTAAATTCTAGGCTAAGATCTAAACACATTCAGCCAAACTAAATATATGTCTTACCTGAAATTGTTGGGTGCAGATGTATTTGAGAATTGAATTTTTATTTTTGACTTTAGAAAGATAATTTGATGCATATACTATATCCTGTACCTCAGTATCAGGGAGATATGGGACAATTAATAACAACATGTAGGCACACACACACACACAGAGACCAACATACAAGTATGTCTGCAGTGAAATGGTCATATGCACCTGTAACATAGTTCTATCAACATTTTTTTCTTGATAATATATGTATTTTCTAAGATGATAGAAGCTTTCTATAAAGTTCTCTTTTCTTTCTGTGCTTTCAAAAGAATCACCTTTAATATCCATATTTACACCAGTAGTCTCTTCAAGACAGTCTAGAATTTTTATGTCATGTGCCTCAAAACTCTTCCAGCCTCTACCTATTACCCAATTTCATAGTCACTTCTACATTTTTAGGTATTTGTTTCAGCATCTGAAATGGCCATCTTCCTGTAAGGATATCAATTATTTTGGATTAAGGGCCCAATCTACTCCAGTGTGATATCATATCAACTTAGTTAATTATACATTCAACAATCTTATTTCCAAATAAGGTCCAGTTCTGAGATGCTGGGTGTTAGGGCTTTAACATCTCTTCAGAGAGAAATGCATTTCAACCACTAATAATATGTAACAATGAACTTGTTCCAGAATATATAAAGAAAACTTACAACACAAGAGTAAAAAGATAAATAACCTAATTAAAAATGGTCAAAGAACTTGAATAAACATTTCTTCAAAGATGATATACAAATGGGCAATTAGCATATAAAATACGCTCAGCATCTTTAGTTAATAGAAAAATGCAAATAAAACCACAGTAAGATATCACTATATACCTATTAGAATGGACATAACAGTAAAAAGCAATAACACATTTAGGTGGGGATGCAGAACTCTCTTACCTTGTTGGTGGGAATGTAAAATTGTGTTACTCTGGCAAATAGTGTTAAAGTTCCTCAAAATATTAAGTAGAATTACCATATGACCAGAAATCCCCTCCCTAGGTATATACAGCCAAGAGAAAAAAAATTTCTCCACACAAAATCTTGTACAAGAATGTTCATAACAATATTATTCATAAAGCCAAAAAGTAAGAACAATTCAATTGACCATTAACTGGTGACTGGATAAATAAAATATGGTATATTCATACAATGGAATATTATTTTACCATAAAAGGAAATGAATTCTGATACATGTTACGACATGGATGGTCCTTAAAAACGTTATGCTAAGTGAAAGAAGCTATTCATAAAACACCATGTATTTTATGATTTCACTTATATAAAAGGTCCAGAATAGACAAACCTTAAGAGAAAATAGATAATAGTTGCTTGCTATTGACATATGGTTGGGAATAAGGAATTACCACCTATCATTTTAAGGTGATGAAAATGTTCTAAAATTAGGTAGCAGTGATGGTTGCAACACAATTTGTGAGCATATTAAAAATTACTGAACTGTACACTTTATATGGGATATACACTGTACACTACTTTGGAATGTAAATCATATTGCAATAAAGATGTGAAGGAATTGAATACAGAAGATAAATCTATTCTTTATATCTTAGTAAAGATTTTCAATACACATTTTAAAAGCATTTAAGTTACAAATATAAGATAAATACCACAACTCTTTTGCTTTAATGAAATAAAAACTTTTTCTTGGTCCAAATTATTTTATTTATTTATTTATTTTAACATCTTTATTGGAGTATAATTGCTTTACAATTGTGTGTTAGTTTCTGCTTTATAACAAAGTGAATCAGTTATACATATACATATGTTCCCATATCTCTTCCCTCTTGTGTCTCCCTCCCTCCCACCCTCCCTATCCTACCCTTCTAGGTGGTCACAAAACACTGAGCTGATCTCCCTGTGCTATGTGACTGCTTCCCACTAGTTATCTATTTTACGTTTCGTAGTTTATATATGTCCATGCCACTCTCTCACTTTGTCAAAACTTACCCTTCTCCCTCCTCAAAAGAAACGAAATTGAGTTATTTGTAGTGAGGTGGATGGACCTAGGGTCTGTCATACAGAGTGAAGTAAGTCAGAAAGACAAAGACAAATACCGTATGCTAACACATATATATGGAATCTAAGGGGAAAAAAATGTCATGAAGTATCTAGGGGCAAGATGGGAATAAAGACAGACGTACTAGAGAATGGACTTTAGGAAATGAAAAACTTTTAATTGAAGTATAGCTGATTAACAATGTTGCATTAGTTTCTGGTGTACAGCACAGTGGTTCAGTTCTACATATGTATACATATACTTTTTCATATTCTTTTCCATTATGGTTTACAGAATACTGATCATAGTTCCTTGTGCTATACAGTAAGACCTTGTTGTTTATCTATTTTATACATCGTAGTTTGTGTCTGCTAGTCCCAAACTCCTAATGTATCCCTCCCCCACCCTGTTTCCTTTTTGGTAACCACATGTTTGTTTTTATGTCTGTTACTCGGTTTCTGTTTTGTAAATAAGTTTATTTGTGTCATATTTTAGATTCCACATCCAAGTGATATCATGTGGCACTCATCTTTCTCTGTCTGACTTACTTCACTTAGTATGATAATCTCTAGGTTTACCCATGTTGCCGCAAATTGCATTATTTCATTATTTTTTATGGGTGAGTAGTATTCCACTGTGTGTGTGTACCACATCTTCTTTATCCATTCATCTGTCAATGGACATTTAGGCTGCTTCCATATCTTGGCTATTGAAAATAGTGCTGCTATGAACATTGGGGTGCATGTAACTTTTTGAATTATAGTTTCCTCCAGATATATGCCCAGGAGTGGGATTGCTAGATCATATGGCAACTCTATTTTTAGTTTTCTGAGGAACCTCCATACAGTTTTCCATAGTGGCTGAACCAATTTACTTTCCCATCATAGCCTCTCCAGCATTTGTTTTTTGTAGACTTTGTAATGATGGCCATTCTGTGTTTTTTTTTTTTTTTTTTTTATTGTATGATCTGTTGGTATGTTTTGGAAATTAAGTCCTTTGTCAGTTGCATTGTCTGCAAATATCTTTTCCCAGTCCATAAGTTGCCTTTTCACTTTGCTTATGGTTTCCTTTGCTGTGAAAAAGCTTATATGTTTGATTAGGTCCCATTTGTTTATTTTTGCTTTTATTTCTATTGCCATGGAGACTGACCTAAGAAAACATTGGTACAATTTATGTCAGAGAATGTTTTGCCCATGCTCTTTATTAGGAGTTTTATGGTGTAATGTCTTTTATTTAAGTCTTTAAGCCACTTTGAGATTATTTTTGTGTACGGTGTGAAAGTGTGTTCTAAATTCACTGATTTTCAACACCACTTGCTGAAGAGACTGTTTTTCCTCCATTGTATATTCTTGCCTCCTTTGTCAAAGATTAATGGGGTCTAGGTGTGTGGGTTTATTTCTGGGCTCTCTATTCTATTGCATTGATCCAAATGTCTGTTTTTTTGTGCCAAAGCCATGATGTTTTGATTACTGTAGCTCTGTAGTATTGTCTGAAGTCTGGGAGGGTTATATCTCCTGCTTTGTTCTTTTTCCTCAGGATTGCTTTTGCCATTCTGAGACTTTTATGGTTCCATATCAATTTTAGGATTATCTGTATAAGTTTTGTGAAAAATGTCATGGATAGTTTAATAGGGATCACATGAAATCTGTAGATTGTTTTGGGTAGTATGGCCATTGTAACAATATTAATTTTTACAATCCAAGAGTATGGGATATCTTTTCATTTCTTTGAATCATCTTCAGTTTTCTTCATAAGTGTTTTATAGTTCTCAGCATATAAGTCTTTCCCCACCTTGGTCAGGTTTATTACTAAGTATTTAATTTAAAATAATTTTTATTTTATATTGGACTATAGTTGATTTACAATGTTGTGTTAGTTTCAGTGTAAAGCAAAGTGATTAAGCAGACATGTATTTTTTTCAAGTTCTTTTCCCATTTAGGTTATTAGTATTTTCCTCTTTGATGTGGTGTTAGAAGTGTTTTTTTTTTTTACTTTCCCTTTCTGATATTTCATTGTTAGTGTAAAGAAGTACAACAGATTTCTGTATGTTAATCTTGTATCCTGCTACATTGCTGAATTTGTTTTTCAGTTCTAGTATTTTTTGTGTGGAATTTTTAAGATTTTCCATATACAGTATTATGTTATCTGCATATAATGACATTTTATCTCCTCTTCCAATTTGGAAATGTTTAATTTATTTTTCTTGCCTCTTTGCTGTGACTAGAACTTCCAATACTATGCTGAATAGAAGTGGTGAGGGTGGACACCCTTGCCTTATCCAGAGTTTAGCAGGAAGGCTTTCATCTTTCTTTAATGAAATTAAAATTTAAAAGGTACTTTAAAAAACTCCAAACTTTACAAAAAACCAAAAAACTATCCTAGAAAATGAGGTTGAATTTCACCTATATATTGAAAGTAAAAATTGGAAGCGAAAGTTTGAAAACTGGGACTTAGAAGTGACTAGTTTGTCACAAATGTCTTCTAACTCTTAATTTACTTGGACAATCCAGCCAACATATTTATGATATTTATGTAACAGAATGTGTCTTCTTTCTGCACTTTTTGGAGGATGAAAGTGAAAGAAAGATAATATAAAGAGGTTTTGGTAATAGCATCCAATGCTGAGGAATCTTGCCTTCTTTTTGGATAATCTCCCCTGAGATTAAACCATTCATTTTCCTCTAACTTTGTCAGTATCTTACCCAACACTTCACCACTCCCCCATACCCCCTTACAAGATGAACTCCACCAGCATTCTTTCTTGGCACCTTGGGATGGTGATTGGTAGAATGAATTATCTAAAGGATTAATATTATCAAAGTGCTGGGGAGCAGACTGCATTGCAAGAGAAAGTGCAAGAGGATTTTTTTTTGGTGGAGTACAGTTTATGCTAGTTTATACTGTACAGCAAAGTGAATCAGCTATACGTGTACATATATCCCCTCTTTTTAGGATTTCCTTCTCATTTAGGTCACCACAGAGCATTGAGTAGAGTTCTCTGTGCTATACAATAGGTTCTCATTTTTTATCTATTTTATACATAATATCAATAGTGCATATACATCAGGCCCAATCTACTTATTCATCCCACCACACCCCCTTGGTTTCCATATGTTTTTTTCTCTATGTCTGTGCCTCTATTTCTGTTTTGTAAATAAGGTTGTCTTATACCAATTTTTTTCAGATTCCAGATATATGCATTAATATATATTTGTTTTTCTCTTTCTGACTTACTTCACTATATATGACAGTCTCTAGGTCCTTCCATGTCTCCACAAATGACCCAGTTTTGTTCATTTTTATGGCTGAGTAATATTCCATTGTATATATGTACCACTTATTCTTTATCCATTCAAGAGGATGTTAAAGGATAAGTTTATTCAAAGATAAAATCGTAATCTTATATAATTATAAAATAAACATGTCAAAACTCTAATTTACTAATTAATGGAAGAATTAGTAAAATGCTGCAACTGTTTCAAGGAAAAATTTAAAAACTACACATATTTAGGTAATAACAAATGTTGATATGATGCAAATCTGACTTATCTATAAGGCAGTCATCAACTGCATTCCATAATTCTTTTGTATTTCTAAGGACAATGATTATTTGCATTATTGGTTTTCTACCACTAATAAAGTTGTAAATTAGCTCAAAGACAATGAAAGTTTGAGACAACCTCAAGGGTTAAGCTACATAGGACATCCAGTAATATTTCTTTGTCCATTTCAATGTATTTCACAAGTTTTCCTGAGAGTGCAGATGTTTAATAGAGAAGCTTTCTGCTTATAGGGGTGGTGAATGTTGGAAAAACTGAGAGTTGAGGTGGAAAACATGGAATCAAATTGAATAAAATAAAGAATTTACTGTTAGAAACTTACCTTGCTAAATCAGATAGAATTGCTTAAACCTGAAGATACTCAGAAAGGTCTCAAATAATTCTTCAGTAAGGCTTTTTTCTAAAATTAATTAATTAATTAATCTATGTATCCATTCATTCATTAGTTTATTTTAAAAGTCCTTTATATACACGATTAATGTCCTGATTACAGGGTTTACCATCTAGGATTATTTCTGATTCATATCAGATATGAATGCAATTTGAAAAGAGAAATAATAAAAATTATATGTGCTTAATATATTTATGTGGGAATTAGTAATTTTTATTAGCAGTTACAGAGGGGCACAGGTCTCTTCACTTTGAACAATTTTAGATAGCCATTCGCTGGAGAGAGATACTGGCAGTTCTTTTGGATAACTCCTTAGGCTGGTCTGGGTTCTGCTACTGATGTTATAAAACAGCCTGTATATAATGGCCTATGTGTCACATTTGAAAGGCCTGCTGAAGTGCATTTTGAGGACACTTCCACTGCCAAATTTTTGATTGGTTCCATTCAGCTCACCAAACAGGCACAATTTATCCAAGTCTTCTAGTTATTAATCTCTAGCTTTAACACAAGCATACATTACTTCAGTGTAGTTGTCTTCTTAAATTTGTAGGTTGATGATTTTTTATTTAATGCAAAGATCTCCACATGATTACTTTGACAACTCCTAGTACCATTTGGAAAGACACAAATTTTACAGCTGTGTAGAGGTGAGACATGATCATTGCTCCTTTTATCACTAAACTTGGTTTAGAACTCAATGCTTGAGTTCCCCATAATAAAGCAGATAAAGATTTTATCTGAAAAATGTGAAGTATGTTTTATTGCCCCCCAATACCTCATTCAACAGTGTCTGAAATGTCCTTCATACTCATTCTTTGTGTTAAGGCAATGCAGCAAATTAAAATTAGTATGCCAATAGGAAAATTATTTTAGCTATTAACACCTGGGTAAAAATAGCATATCCATTTAGTGAGGTACTGATAGAATGGTACATGGAAGAGATATAATTTGATTGAGAGCAAAGGAAAAACAAAGAATAGCCAAGAGGAAAATTTCAAGAAGTGGCAGAATAGAGAATTTCATGCAGTGAAGAAGCAGAAGGAAAAATTTTGGGGTAAGAGGAAAAGGCAAAATGGAGAAGGGCGAAACTACAAAACCTTCTGTCCTTCACAGTTTTGCTTGATAATTATTGTGTTGATGCCACAC
Source organism: Neophocaena asiaeorientalis asiaeorientalis (assembly GCF_003031525.2). Classification (NCBI taxonomy): domain Eukaryota; kingdom Metazoa; phylum Chordata; class Mammalia; order Artiodactyla; family Phocoenidae; genus Neophocaena; species Neophocaena asiaeorientalis. The sequence goes on along the minus strand of NW_020175832.1, from coordinate 516,355 downwards.
TCTATCTTCCATCCTCTCAAGTTATTAAGGCCTCCTTGTTTGGTAGTTGTTTTTTCTTTTTTTTTTTTTTTTTTGCAGTACGCGGGCCTCTCACTGTTGTGGCCTCTCCCGTTGCGGAGCACAGGCTCCGCGGCATGTGGGATCCTCCCGGACCGGGGCACGAACCCATGTCCCCTGCATCGGCAGGCGGACTCTCAACCACTGCGCCACCAGGGAAGCCCTGTTTTTTCTTTTTATTCATTTGTTTTAGAGCAATTTATTAAGGTATGATTGACATATAAAAATCTGTACTTATTTATTGTATACAAATCAATGAGTTTGGGGATAAGTATATGTCAGTGAAGCCATCACCACCATCAAAACCATAGATACATCCTTTATATCCCAAAGTTTCCCCCTGGTCTTTTATTATTATTTTTTTGTGTGTGTGTGTGGTAAGAACACTAAACTTAAGATCTACAAGCTTAGAAAATTTTAAAAATATAATACAGTAGTGTTAGCTATAGGCACTATGCTGTAGAGTAGATCTTCAGAATTTATCTGGCATAACTGAAACTTTGTACAATTTAACCATTATGTCCTCATTTCCTCCTCTTGTCAGCCCCTGGTAACCACCATTCTACTCTTTTCTTCTCTAAGTTTGACTTTTTTAGGTTCCACATATATGTGAGATGTACAGTATTTATTTTTCTCTGTCTTATTTCACTTAGCATATATATATATACATATATATATATATATATACACATATAGCCCCTGGTAACCACCATTCTACTCTTTTCTTCTCTAAGTTTGACTTTTTTAGGTTCCACATATATGTGAGATGTACAGTATTTATTTTTCTCTGTCTTATTTCACTTAGCATATATATATATACATATATATATATATATATACACATATATATATATATATATGTGTATATATATATATATATACACCACATTTTCCTTATCCATTCATCCAATGATGGATATTTAGGTTTTTTCCATATGTTGGCAATTGTGAATAGCTCTGGAATGAATGTGGTAGTGCAGGTATCTTGATTTCAGTTTCTTTGGATACATACCCAGAAGTGGGATTGCTGGATCATATGGTAGTTCTATTTTTAATTTTTTTTGAGAAATCTCCATATGTTTTTCATAAAGCCTGTACTAATTACATTCCAACCAACAGCATACCAGGGTTCCCTATTTTTCAACATGCGCTTGTCAACACTTGTTATCTTTTGTTTGTTTGATAATAATCATTCTAACAGTTATGAAGTGATATGTCACTGTGAGTTTGATTTGCGCCTCCCTGATGATTAATGATATTGAGTACATTTTCATGTACCTGTTAACCATTTGTGTGTCTTCTTTGGAGAAATAGCTATTCAGGTCCTTTTTCCATTTTTAAAATTGGGTTGTTTCTTTGCTATTGTTATTGGATTTCCTTACATATTTTTGGATATTAATTAGATATGTGATTTACAATATTTTCTCCCATTCTGTAGGTTGTCTTTTCATTTTGTTGATTGTTCCCTTTGTTGTACCAAAGCTTTTTAGTTATATGTAATCCCAGTTGTTAAATTTTACTTTTGTTGCTTGTGATTTCGTTTGTCACATCCAAAAAGCCACTGCCAAGACCAACATCAAGGAGCTCTTTTTTTATATTTTCTTCTAGGAGGTTTGTGGTTTCAGGTGTTAGGTTTAGGTTTTAGTCTGATTTTGGTTGTTTTTTTGTGTCATGTAAGATAAGGATATCAATTTCATTCTTCTACATGTGGCTATCAAATTTTCCCAACAATCTATTGAAGAGACTATCCTTTCCCCATATTGTATTTTTGGTACCCTTGTAGAAAATTAGTTGACCATATATGTATGGGCTTGTATCTGGGCCTTCTATTCTGTTCCATTGGTTTATGGGCCTGTTCTTATGCCAGTAAGCATTCTTTTTTTATTAGTTTGTAACGTAAGTTGAAGTCTGAAAGTGTGGTGCTTCCAGCTTTGTTCTTGCTCAAGATTCTTTAATATATTCACAGTTTTTTGTGGCTCCATATAAATTTTAGGATTACATTTTCTATTTCTATGAAAAATGTAATTGGAATTTGATAAATATTGCACTGAATCTATAGATTACTTTGAGTAATATGGAAATTTTCACAATATTAATTCTTCAATCCATGAGCACAAAATATGTTTCCATTTATTTGTGTCTTCTTAGATCTCTTTCACCAATGTTTTAAAGTTTTAGTGTACAGGTTTTTCACCTCCTTGGTTAAATTTATTCCTAAGTATTTTACTCTTTTTGATGCTATTATAAATGTAATTGTTTTCTTAATTTTTCTTTCTGATAGTTTGTTCTTAGCCTGTAAACATGCAACTAATATTTGTATGATTATTTTTTATCTTGCAACTTTACTGAATTCACTTGTTAATTCTGTATTTTGTTGGAGTCTTTAGGGTTTTCTATATATAAGATTATGCCATCTGCAGAGACAATTTTTTTTCTTTCTTTCTGATTTGGATGCCTTCTATTTCTTTTTCTTGCCTAATTGCTCTGATTAGGACTAAATTCAATATCCATTCATGATAAAAAAAACTCTCAACAAATTAAGTATAGAAGGAATATACTTCAAAGTAATAAAGTCCATATATGATAAACTCACAGTTAATACTCAAACTAAAAAGCTGAGATATTTTCCTCAAAGATCAGGGACAAGCTTAGATGCCTACTCTCATCATTTTTATTCAGCACAGTACTGGAATATCAAGGTTCTTTTGGAAATATCTCTTTAAATTCTGTATCTCAGTACATTTTAATCAATGGTAAAATGATCAGTTATAAGGAATGAATCAAGTTTCCTTCAAATAAATACAAGGAAAGTGAATATTTGTGTCAGTTATAAATTTATTGCCTTTGAAATCTAAATTCACTTTTTAATATATATGCTGTAATAATTATCAAAGAAAAATTGCTCCAGATGTTTTAAATAGGAAAGGAAGGCTGTATTCAAGATCATTGCATAAGGGAAAAGGGACTGAATTTAACTCTGTTGAAACAGAAGGTGGGAGAGTTTTTAAACACTAGTGTGAGCTACTGGAGAAGTACTGGGTGGAAAGTTAGGGGAGAAGTTGTCAGTATGATTAAGCCACATGTATTTGCTAACTTACTGATCATAGTTAGGCTCTTACTCTTTCACAGAGACTGGGAGAGAGGAACACTATTTTTCTTGATTATAATATTTCAAAAGAATGGCACCCATGTCCTTGAAAAAAGGACAACCCAAGTTGTCAATCTGGCAAGAGTCTGGGAGAGGATTAACATATCAAAGGGGCAGAAAAATTATTTACAATTGCAAGTTTTCTAAAAATAAATGCTGTAGGAAAAGAGAAGCAATGGGGTTACAGTCAAGAAGAAACTCATCTAAAGTTTAGTCAAAAGAAACTGAAAAAGAATGGATACATGTATATGTATAACTGAATCACTTTGCTGTACACCTGAAACGAATGCAATATTGTAAATACACCAATATAAAATTAAATTTTAAAAATCCTACTTGACCTATTTGCCTTGCTGCTCCAGTTTCCTGGTGATCCTGTCCTCATATTCCTCCCCATAAGAACATCCTGTGTTGTAGGTCTCCAGCCCACATTGGTACTCCCAGTCCCACAACACACTGAAACCCCCATCATCAGCTATTGCTTACCCATCCGGCCTGCTGTTTGAAGGGTTGCATCCTATTTGCCTCAGGACTGAAGACCAGCTCTGTCTCGGCAAGCCAGCAAACTGCTCTGCCATCCAGTGGGTTCCACTAAACCCTCTCCACTGAGGTCTGTACCCCAGATCTAGTCAGGGATCCTCTTTTCATGTTCGCCCTCCCTTATGGACTATCCCTCAGCCCTAGGATGTCATATAGTTTCTTTATATCCTACAGTTATTTTATTTATTTAGTTATTCTTCATATCAAGCTTCCTCTGTTAAGTCACTGAGAGGTTATAGATCTGATTTGATCCAGTATGATACTACCGTATTTCTTACAATTTTATTTTTCTGCTAAACTAGAGGTTCTTATGTGGTGACTTGGATATGTGCCAATTATTTTAATTGCATCAAGGAATATGACTTAAGAGGGTGTGTCTATAAGCCCCCTGAATTCTGTGTATTATATTGGAGGAGACAAGCATAACTTTAAACAAATTCTCAAAGATGCCAGCAATTAAGAAAAGATTAAGGATCAGTTTTCTAGTCTAGAAAATGAGTCTCAAACCTGAGTGCATTTTAGAATCACCTATGGAACTTTTAAAATTACCACTGCCCAGACCCCAGTCCAGAATGATTATATCAGAATTTCTAAGGGTGGGACACAGGCACTGGTATTTTCTAAAAGTCCCCCAGGTGATTTTGATGTGCAGCCAGAGTTGAGAACCACTGCTCTACATGCTCAACATCATTTTCGTTTCTTATGGTCTTTATACTCTCTTAATCATTGCTTTAGCATTCCTGATTATACTGGGAGACTACTGGACAGAAAGTAGAAACCATTTTAGGGCATTAAAAGTACCCTTACAGCAATTTCATATCCTAATTTTTAATTAATTTTCCTCATAATGCCTTCAATATAAAATTACTTTATATTAATAGTTACTCCTTAATAATGAGAAGATGTAGATTATGACAGAAATAAATAAATTTTACCCATTTCTTTTAGGTGAAAGTCAAAAAGCCCTATCACAAGTAAGTAATGCCCTCATGAGTATGACACAGAAAAATTCTCAAGAAAAAAAGAATTTTCAAGTGGTAGGAAATGACCTTTTGGAGAAAATTTTCCAAGTACTGTTTAGAAGGCCCATTTAGAAAATGCCACCTAACCACTGAGTAAAGACATGTTCTGAACAAAATGATTTTATATTTAGTTTGAACTTTATACAAGCAATTTGGCTGTTCCTGATATAGCATGCAGTGACAAGAAAAGAGAGATTAACACCATTCTTTCTAAGCATTAAAGAAAAACTGACTAAATATGTCAGATCTAAGTGTCAATTTACTTTTTCAAGTAGTGTCATGATAAGTTTTGTGATATTCTTTATTTCTGCCACAAAGTGATTAAAATGTGTTTTTATTGAAAACCTTAAACAAGATGTAGCACAAATTATAACATATAAATAAAGGAGCAAATAAAATATATTGTTTTACATATTCTACATTCTTTCTTAGTTTTCAATAAATATTCTTAACAAAATCTTATTAGTAATTGGCTGGGTTCTGAGTTCCTGTATAATTATACTGGTAATTGTCATACTGAATATGTCACCACCACTCAATATGTATTTTGAAATCCTATTCCCCAATATGATGGTCTCAAAATGTGGAGCCTTTGAGAGAAGACTTGGTGTCACTAATGAGGGTGGAGTGCTCATGAATGGGATTGGTGTTGTAAAAAAAGAATAGTATACAGAAACCTCAATTAAGAAGAGTTTGGAGACCAGACAGGGGAGCTCTCATGCCCTGCAAGGATAGCAGAGCATAACAGGAAGAAAAGACTCCTCTTTCCTGGCAAGGACTCAACCAATGAAAAACCATGGACTCTGTTTACTATAGTCCTCCCAACTTCCTTTTCCTCTCTGTAAAAGTGTTCTCCTTCCCCTACAGAAGAACTTGCACAAAGCTCAGCGTGGTTGCAGACCCCAAACTGCAATCCTTTGCTGATTGTGAATAAACCCATATTTATTGAAGAAATATCTGGTAGCCTGTTTTAGGTCAGCAGTGTCCTTATGAAAGAGACCCAAGCAAACTTTATTGCTCCTTCTCCCATACAAAGACACAGCAAAAGGACAACCATCTATGAAACAAGCAGTGGTCTCTTACCAGACACCCAATGTGCTGGTGCCTGGATCTTAGAATCTCTAGCCTCCAGAGCTGTAAGAAATAAGGTTATATTATTGATAAACCACCCAGTCTAGGGTATTTTGTTACAGCAGCTAAAACAGACTAAGACAGTAATATTATTAAGTAAAGATGTCAGGTTCTTGATTTCCCACTCTTTCCCTCATCTTTTCTGACAGAATCTTGGTTAAACAAGTGGTTCTTCTATTATAGATCTGAAGGTCAGCAGTATATTCAACTAGATCAAACTAGAAAATTATTTCAAAGTGTGATTCATTATAGAAGACACTTTGCCACTTGTGCTGTGAACCTAATGCTAATGCTCTAAATCTGAGCAGTTTGATGACAAATGAATTGGGATCAAGAGTGGAAGTAATATTGACATAAATGAAACCTCAAATCTACAAATTCTTCCTGATTTTAATTATGACCATTGTTTTCCTTTGTAGACTATGGAGTCTATATCTTAGAAAAGACATTAGAAGGATTTTAAGGAAAGTAAGGGGATAACACTAGTAGGTAGAGAAATATATTAATAGACTTTAGCCTGCGATTGACTTTAGCACTACTGATTAGAATAGACTTAAAATTATATTATACACACACAAAATTATATTATACACACACACGGAAGGGCTTTGAAATTTGGACCCTATGGTACATATGAATGAGAAAGACTGAAAGAGAGGAGCTAAAATAAAACAAAATTCTGTATGAGTATCTATGAAAAGAGTTAAAATGGATATTTCCTTACAGAAAAGTATAAATTCACTCAGTTTTATAGTGTATAAAATCTAGTTATTGCAATTTTACTGAGAATTAAATATGAAATAGTTTGGATATCAGATTTTTCTGACCAGATAGTGTATTAGTTTACTAGGGCTGCTATAATAAAATTCCACATTCTGGGTGGCTTAAAACAACAAAAATTTATTCACTCACAGTTCTGGATGCTACAAGTCCAAAATCAGTGTCAGCAGGACTGATTACTCTAGCTGTTCTGAGAATCCATTCCAGGACTCTCTCTTAGCTTCTGATGGTTGCCAGCAATCCTTGGCATTCCTTCGCTTCTAGGTGCATCACTCCAATCTTTGCCTCCATCATCACATAGCATTCTTCCTGTGACTCTATGCCCAAATTCGCCTCTTCTAATAATACCAGTGATTGGATTACGTCCTACCCTCATCTAGTATGACCTCAACTCAACTTGATTACATTTGGCAACACCCTATTTCCCAATAACATTCACAGGTACCATGTGGTGGGGCTTGAACAAATCTTTTTCGAGGACATAATTTTACCCATTACAGATAGTATTTCAAGAAGGCTTGCAATATTCTTTTAGAGATTTTTGGTAGTGCCAAAGCATTGGAGCATTTTAACTTTTTCATCCCTCAAGTTATGTGCTATTTTTTGCTATGTACTTTAATCCTGTATGTATTTTTTAAACATCATAAGAATTCTTATTTATACAATCAGTATTCATCTATATTCGTTCATATAACTATCCTTTCCTTTCTTCTTGATTACTTCTTGAATTTACAGTGTATATCTGTGTCTCTGTGTGTGTGTAAAATTTACATGCAATTTTTCCTTGTCAAAGAGATAATGTAAATGACTAAGTGCCCTTTTATTGGCCCCCTTAGAACACGGTTTTATGATAAATTCATCTAATGCCTTCAATAGAGGTTACTTTACTCAAGGCAATATTTTCTAAGTTTTCAGTTTGCAAAATGCCATAACTTTAATTCTGCTCTGATATATAAAATGCACCTTCTGTCACTGTTAAAATGGAGTAAACAAGTGAAGATTAAAAAGTCAGAGAACTTAATATCCAGTGTCATTTTACATGTGGGGAAATTTGTACAGCTTCATTTGTTGGAGGACTTTGACAGCATACATCTCTAACCTGAGAAAAGGAATTTCACATATACAAATTTATTGTAAGGAATTAATACATATATGCACAAAATGTATATAAAATTATTTACTGAAGAATTATTTATAACAATAAAAAGTTAGAAACAATTTAAGCATCTGTAGGGAAAAGTTGGAAAATCATGTATTGTTTATTGTGTACCTTCCAGCATTAACAGGTTCCAGGAGAGGTATTTTCAACTCTATATGCATATAACTCATAGTAATGCAAAATAATTTTTGTCTATAGACATGTAAATTCTATCCTTTGGTGGTTCAATTGACTTCCTTCCTACATCATGAAAGAAACTAGTTTTGTCCCCATTTGCACATTGATTTCATTATTATTGCTCTATAAATCTCTTTCTCTCTTTCTCTTTTCTTCTCTTTTGAAGAGGTTTTAACACCTTACAGTTTCCTCCTTAATGGGTTAAATATAATCTTATCAAGACTATTTTTAAATGTGTGTGAGTCACACAGATTTACCTTATTTTGTAAACTAGTGTTTAACATGTCTTATAAGGGGGGAATGGTTCAAATAGCTATATCAGAGAACACTGTATTCATTAAAATCATCTTATAGATGCATCTGATAACATAGGCATGACCTAGTAATGTGCTTATAAATGTGGTCAAATCACAGCTCCACCACTAATAGGGTGAATTTGTGTCTCAAATTGTCTTGTGGGATAATAATAGTACTTATTTCATAGTTGCTTTATGTGAGCAATTGTATACAAAATATTAGATGAGTGCCTGCAGACAATACAGAAAATGTATGGATACAATATACTATATTTTTAAAGGATACAAAAATAGCATGGCCTACTTTTATTTTTTTAGTATAGAAATCCCCATTAGACTTCTTACTCTCCTTTTATTTAGCTTTTTTTTTATAATAGACATACATTATTTTGTAAGAAATAAAAACAATTTAATTTTTAAAATGTCACAGTGGTTTTGAAAGCCATTTTAACAAATATAGTAGAGAAAAGACAAAAACCTTCTCAGGATGAAAAAGCAATGTCGGGCTTCCCTGGTGGCACAGTGGTTGAGAGTCCACCTGCCGATGCAGGGGACATGGGTTCGTGTCCCGGTTCGGGAAGATCCCACATGCCGCGGAGAGGCTGGGCCCGTGAGCCATGGCCGCTGAGCCTGCGCGTCCGGAGCCTGTGCTCCGCAACGGGAGAGGCCACAATAGTGAGAAGCCCACGTAACGCAAAAAAAAAAAAAGAAAAAGAAAAGAAAAAGCAATGTCTAGGTCCATTGTTTACCAGCTTCACTCTATGTCCTGGAATTAGCCTGGGCAAGCTTATCATCAGTGATAAGAATTTAAAAAAGGGCAAAGATAACAAAGTCACTGTTTCCTTTACAGAAAACAGAAGCCTGTACATGGGCAGATGGTGCTTTATCCCTAATATGCAGGGTATGTTCATCTGATGGTTCTGCACATACATATAATAAAGCCTATGACCAGGATGAGGAGGAGCTGCTACCTGGGTAAGAGTCTGGTACCCTGATAAGTTGTCATGGAAACAAGAGACAGGAGGAGCTAAACCAAATGGTACTTCTTCATCTTTCTTTTTTTTTTACCCCTGAATCAATAATATGTGCACCTTCATTATTCCTGCCAAATATTGGATAAGAGTTTAAGATTGTTAGACTCACAAAAAAAGAGCCAATGACAGTGCTTAGCACCAGAACTAAGTATCACAGCCTCCTCAGGCTGCCCGGGTCAGAGCTCAGCTACAGAATTGAGATTTTCTTTACTATATTAACTTACTCATCATGCTGCTATTTTCCTAGATATGCAGTTAGCACCTAATATAGTATGGTTTTAGCTTGACTGTCCCCAGGTGGCTCCCTGGCCTGCTGGCCACTGTCTCTGGAGTCCCCGCCCATTGTGTTTTTGATCTCTAAGAAACTAGAAAAGCACAGATATATTAACCAGGAGGTACATTGTAGGAACTCATTATGTGGAACCGTGACCATAACAAGGGAGAATTAGGTCAGTTAAAGAGTCCTTTAAATTATGGCCTAGAATAGACCAATTTTAATGAGAATACGCTTATTATCGGGACAAGGTCTGCCAGTTTGAATCAGACTGAGAATCCTGGAAGCAAGAGATAATTTCTGGTCTCTGTCACATTCAGCAAAACAGTGAGACACAGTGAGAGGAAAAACTGCACCCTCTAGGCACTAAAGCGGAGATTTGAAGATTAATAATATTGGGCCTAGGTTTGCATTATATTGGAGGAAGGGATGGATTGGTAAATACTTTGTATACAAATATCTTTCTTGACCCCCATCTAGGTGTTTACAAAGTATAAAAAAAGAGCAAATTTTGTTTTCTGTCCATTAGTAGTAAATGCCAAGCCTTACAGGATTTAAGGTGGTGTGGGTAACTGTGAATCTCTATTTTCTAAGCTATCTTCACAATACTTAGTGAATCTAAAACAATGTGGAAACAACAAAGCAGTCCTGCATTTTTACAGTCACCTTAAATGTTTCTGCAAGTTAATATTGATTGTGCCATTCAAGCAATGCTGTTATAGGTATAAAATATAGGAGTACTTCTGTAAAAAATATTTTTGTTTCAATGGATAACTATGTATCATCTGTAGTCTACCCTTCTTTATTTGTCAGTTTCTGCCCTGGTCATTGTCTTTGAGCTATTTTGTTACTCTTTATAAGTTTTAGGTAAATTCTGTCCTCTCTGGTAGTGATTTTAATTGACATCCTCCTCTCTACGACAAAAAAAAAAAGTGATTTTATTCACATTTGTAATTTAAGTCAATGTCCCTTTACTCTATATAAATTTATGCTATTCTGACTTATCCTTTGAACTGGTTATCATATCTGACTTGTTCCCTTGCATCATATGAGTAAAACAAATTCTTTATATGTGTCAATTCTTCTTTCTGTAGGTGAATAATGATTTTACATTTTCTGAAATTATCTTTTAACAGTTTTGAGGTTTTTCACCAAGATGCACAATGGGTTTCACTACCAGAGTTAGGTAAAATTTATCCTAGAAAAATGTACCTCATGGGTTTAATTTCTCAGAGGTGAATCCAGAGCGATGGTCTAACTTGGCCAGCTCTCTTGTTTTTCTAATTATATTTCTACTGTTTATTAATTTCATTTTTTTTGGATGATAAGTTATTTCATGTTTGGAATTTTTTATGGTTTGACCATTTAATGATCTTTGTATATGGATTAATGTTTTATAGAGATCTATTCTCTGTGGGGTGAGACATGACAAAGAACCTGGCTTGTTAGTATGGTTTTAACTCAGAATTTGATTTTATGGTCTCATTGTTTGGTAATCTCTATAAACACTAATGGATTACAGAGATCATGTCTCTGTTGGAGGAGAGATAACAAAGAATCAGATATGTTAGTTTTTCTGCTTGCATATTTGTCTATTTTGAACTTAAATAAAAAAAGTTGTATCTATAGGAAAAAAATAATTATTTGATGCAAACCATGAGTCATTCTTGATTCCTGTCTAAAATTTGAAAATTAAAGTTATAAATTCTATCTATCTGTTTCTTTTTGGTTTGTTTGGCTTTGCTACGTGGCATGCAGGATCTCACTTCCCTGACCAGGGATCCAACCCAAGCCCCCTGCAGTGGAAGCTCAGAGTCTTAACCACTGAATTGCCAGGGAAGTCCCATCTATCTATATATTTCTGTATCTCTGGTTATGTGTCTGTAATTCAGAAAAGGCTTTATGTCTCATTGTGTGAGGTTGGAATATTTTCCTAGATTCAGTGGTGTTAATAAATTAGATTATAAATTCTCTTTTTTATTCAGATAAAAATATATGTATTTATTAACTATATAACATTAAATTTATTTTTTCACAAAAGAAAGTGTTTTAAAAATGTGGTTTTAAAATATGCTGCTTTTCAGTTTATTTAGTATGTCAAGTGGCCGAACACTAACCAAGAATCATATGAAAAAATTAAAAATATGGAAACTGTAAATGCCTAGAAGTTAAATATTATAATTTTTTTTCAATTTTACTTTTTTTATACATCAGGTTCTTATTAGTTATCTATCTTATATATATTAGTGTATATATGTCAATCCCAATCTCCCAATTCATCCCACCACCACCACCCCACCCCCTGCTTTCCCCCCTTGGGGTCCATACATTTGTTCTGTACATCTGTGTCTCTATTTTTGCCTTGCAAACCAGTTCATCTGTACCATTTTTCTAGATTCCACATACATGCGTTAATATACAATATTTGTTTTTCTCTTTCTGACTTACTTCACTCTGTATTACAGTCTATAGGTCCATATGTGTCTCAGCAAATGACACAATTTCGTTCCTTGTTATGGCTGAATAATATTCCATTGTATAAATGTACCACATCTTCTTTATCCCTTCATCTGTCGATGGGCATTTAGGTTGCTTCCATGACCTGGCTATTGTAAATAGTGCTGCAATAAACATTGGGATGTATGTGTATTTTTGAATTATGGTTTTCTCTGGGTATATGCCTAGTAGTGGGATTGCTGGGTCATATGGTAATTCTATTTTTAGGTTTTTAATGAATCTTCATACTGTTCTCCATAGTGGCTGTATCAATTTACATTCCCACGAAAAATGCAAGAGGGTTCCCTTTTCTCCGCACCCTCTCCAGCATTTGTTGTTTGCAGATTTTCTGATGATGCCCATTCTAACCTGTGTGAGGTGATACCTTGTAGTTTTGATTTGCATTTCTCTAATAATTAGTGATGTTGAGCAGATTTTCATGTGACTCTTGGCCATCTGTATGTCTTCTTTGGAGAAATGTCTCTTTAAGTCGTCTGCCCATTTTTCAATTGGGTTGTTTGTTTTTGTAATATTGAGCTGCATGAGCTGTTTATAAATTTTGGAGATTAATCTTTTGTCCATTGATTTGTTTGCAAATATTTTCTCCCATTCTGAGGGTTGCTCTTTGTCTTGTTTATAGTTTCCTTTGCTGTGCAAAAGCTTCTAAGAGTCATTAGGTCCCATTTTTTTATTTTTGTTTTTATTTCCATTACTCTAACAGGTGGATCAAAAAAGATCTTGCTGTGATTTATGTCAAAGAATGTTCTTCCTATGTTTTCCGTTAAGAGTTTTATGGTTTCTGGTCTTAATTTTAGGTCTTTAATCCATTTTGAGTTTATTTTTGTGTATGGTGTTAGGGAGAGTTCTAATTTCCTTCCTTTTTTTTTTTT
>NW_020175832.1:488642-502921 GCF_003031525.2 Neophocaena asiaeorientalis asiaeorientalis | reverse complement strand
TCCTGGACCGGCGCACAAACCCGTGTCCCCTGCATCGGCAGGCGGACTCTCAACCACTGCGCCACCAAGGAAGCCCCTTGAGTGGCTATTTCTTTCCAATGTTAGGGAAGTTTTCGACTAATCTCTTCAAATATTTTCTTGGGTCCCTTCTCTCTCTCTTCTCCTTCTCAGAACCCTAAAATATGAATGTTGGTGTGCTTAATGTTGTCCTAGATGTTTCTTAGGCTGTCTTCATTTTTTTTTTTCATTCTTTTTTCTTTATTCTGTTCCATGGCAGTGAATTCCACCATTCTGCCTTCCAGGAGGTCACTTATCTGTTCTTCTGCCTCAGTTATTCTGCTATTGATTCCTTCTAGTGTATTTTCATTTGAGCTATTGTATTGTTCACCTGATTTTTTGTTACTTAATACTTCTAGGTGTTTGTTCTTTAATTCCTCTAGGTCCTTGTTAAGCATTTCTTGCATCTTCTCGATCTTTGCCTCCATTTTTTTCTGAGGTCCTAGATCATCTTCACTATCATTATTCTGAATTGTTTTTCTGGAAGGTTGCCTATCTCCATTTCATTTAGGTTTTTTTTCTGGGGTTTTATCTTGTTCTTTCATCTGGTACATAGTCTTCTGGTTTTTCATTTTGTCTACCTTTCTGTGAATGTGATTTTTGTTCCACACACTGCAGGACTGTAGGTCTTCTTGCTTCTCTAGATTATAAATTCTCTTAAAGTATGTCTATTCTGATTGCTTATAGAAATAAATAAATATTTATATAAATAGATATTTTTTCAATTCTCAGAAAATAAGAAAATTGAATTTCTAACACTTTTACTGTGTTAATATAAAAGGTATTCTTGAAACTAACTTGGGAATGTTTTAAGTATTCAAGATGACATAATTAGGAAAATCATGGTAAATAAAACTAGTTTAATAATTTTGTTTAATAAAAACTGCTATGTCTATTATGTTTTATCAATGTTGAATATAAGGGTAGATTTTTATTCACTTGGGTATGTCTTTCCTAAATTTACATAGGTTTATTGATCAAATAAGTTAACATTACTTCTACTTAATGTTTAAGGTTATAAAAAATGTACATTTGTGTTTAATCAAATTGATTCATTATTCTGACAATTCTTCTCAAACTAATTATGTTTTGTAACATGTTAACTTAATAATTACTAAAAATATTTAGATAATTTAAACTTTGTATTAATGTTAAAGTAATTATGGTGTATTTATTAGATAGCTAGGTAATTAGATAATGAGATCACTTCCTAGTAAGAACCCTGAACATTGTTAAGCTTAATTTTAAGCTTTCATATATTTTTGTTTTTAATTTTTATATGCTTTAGAAAGACTATATTTTGGAGTCTGTTAATGAATGTGTTACTTTTTGCCACTTTGAAAAGTTTAGTATAAAGTGTGACAGCGGTTGTGAACTATGCCAGACTGAAAGAATGCTTGCTGTGTGTAGCTTTCATGGAGGTCCATCTTCCAGTTTTCTCTAAAATAGAAGTGACTGTAGTTAAAAGTTATACTTGCTATACTGCAGTGTGGAATTAGACTCTACTTAGAAACAACAGTTTTGGAGAAATACATCTTTGTATATAGTTCTGTTTTTCAAAGGAAAGTGTAGTTTTTTCCTAAAGGAGTATTTTTGTCGTTGTTGTTTGTTTTCTTGTCTTTTCATTTTTTGGTCTCTAAATATCTTTACACTTTATAGGCTTATTGAGCATTCCAAATAGTTTTTGTTGAGTATAATCATTGATATTTAATGTGCTGTAAATTGAAACAAAATATTTAAAATGCTTACTTATCAATGAATTTGAAGATAGCAATGATGAATATATTGCATGTTAATGACATTTTTAGTAATATTATGAAACTAATTCTGACCCTGTGGAGCTTCAGAGACTGGTCCTAAAGTAAGGTTACAGTTTGCTCCAGAATAGGAAAGAGCATAGGGAAGGAAAACATTTAGAACTGAATTTTGTCTCATATTAATAATACTTGAATTTGACAAGCTATGAAATATTTTAAACTCTTAGCAAAATGTGGCCAATTTGGGGAGGATTTGTTTTGTTTACTTTTTTTGCCATCACCTGTAATATAAAGGATTATTTTAATTCTTATTTTTTTCTGTTTTATACCTAGATAATAAAGATTATGTGCCTTACCAGAATAAACTTCTATGATTTATGTTGACATACTGATGTTCTTGATTATTTAAGAAAAGTTTCTCACTTGGAAAAGAGATAAGGTTCTTTATTATCATGTTACCTTTTATTTTTAATTTTCAAATGTTTTATTGTCACTCTGAAATGAGTGATAATATTGCTTCTCAGGAACTCTGATCTGATTCCTATCTTAAATATTAAAATATCTTGCCCAATTTTGATTTTCATTCTTTTACAAAATCAAAGCCTAAAATAAATTAAACAACTTTCAGGATACTAAAACTGTCTCTGAGATTTTCCAGAGGGGCCCTGGAAAATCACAACAATTTGTTTTTTCACCTCGTAAAGAGAGGTGCTGGAAGTAGTAAGGTTTATTTGATACGTTACTCTTGATAAGTTGTGTAGGAAGAGTAGTAAAATCAGAAGAAATGCTCAAAATTGTTTAGGTAAACGTTGTATAACTATTTCAGAAAATGTATGCAATATGGGAAATTTCTAGAGATTTATCAGTTTTCTTGCTGTACCTGATCTGTTTCTATTCTGTTTATCAGAGTCTTGGTGCTTCTTTTGGCTGCTAGACATCTAGGATATACTTTATCAGTCACAACTTCAGTTACATTTTAAAATGCTAATATCATTGTGTCCTTACTCCTTTAAATTCAATATAGTATCTTATAGGTTACATCTTCTAGGTTAGTAGCTTTCAACTGGGGATTCCCAATAATTACCTATGGAGTTTTATTAATATGCAGCTATTTAAGACCTACACCAGACTTATGTAATCTCTACTTTATATCCCTGCTGTATTCTTGGTCCTTTCTTGCTATCTGCAGTATAAGCATGGTACAACGGGTTAAGATTATTGTTTTATATGTCAAGATATTTCTATGTAAATGTTAGTTTTATAAATTGATGTAACATTTTCTTTCAAAATAAGATTAAGTTTATAATTATTTTGTCTAAAGCTTTTTTGGGGGATTGACTTTATTATCTTGTTTTGCATGCCATAGAAACAACCAAATTTTCTTGTCAATGGTATTATTCTCATTATGAACTCTCATTCAGTCTTTCACTTTTGAAAATTTCAGTAATGAGTTAGCCACAGCTATTTTCTGGACAGTTTGTTGTTGTTTTTTAACCCTTAATGTTTCCCTGAAAGCTCTGCCTTCAGCTATATGTCAAGAGGCTTTGTCTTCAACCAAAGTCTATTAGAGAGCCCTCTTGAAAGGAAATTGCTTTGGGTCTAGACTTCAGATGATATCATGTAAACAAACTTTGACAGTGGAACTGAATTAGGATTTCCATAATTTTAGTCATGAAGCAGATGGCTTCATGAGAATTTTAACTCGAGGTCCAAAGGAAAACTAATTGTATAAGATTAAATTAACTGATGAAGGATGATTCTAGTTTTTATTTATTGTTGATGTTGTTCTAATGTCTAATTTTCTGGATATATAAGAAAGTCCTTTCTCTTTCCTCTTAATCTGTCTATAACTCATAATAATTTAGTACATTCTACTTTTGTAAGCTTAAATAAAGCATTTGTAAACAATATCTTATTTTTCCTATCTGAGCTTTTCAGAATTTGGAAATTTTTATGAAATATTCTTAGTTTCATAGCAATATAACTATTTTAATAGTTCCAATGACAATCTGTCTTTTTTTTTTTTTACATGGACATATATGCAACTAAGGCCTTGCCTAGAAGATTGATGCTCATTTAGTTGGGTATAAGCAGATAGTTTTAAGGAACTAAGATTAACTTTATAAAACTAATGCCCTCAGAGCACTTTGGGGAAAATTGACTCAGGATTTACAGGGTTACCACTCTTACAGATGAGTAAGAAATGTCACTTCCTGGCAATCTTGGGGAACAGGTTATTTTGGATCTTGAGGGGGAGAAATTCACCCAAATAAATAGGTATTACAGGTGAAAACTAATGGTGGGTTCTGGGTTTTGCTTCTGAGCCTCAAGAGGCTCTTAAAGGTCCAACCTGTGATCCTTTATGAAAATTTTCAGCAAACAAAACCAAAAAATTCCCACACCACTTTAGAAGGCCCATATAGCAAATTAGCTCTCTTGCTACTTTTATGTAAAGAATCAGGTCAAATCTAAGGAGACTTAAAGGTTTATTTAACATTATTTTTGATTAAAACAGGGGAGATTGTAGAAAAAAATTGTTTCAGCAGAAAACTATGCATCCTCTATAGCATACCCTTCCAGATTTATCATATTCTAGCCTTGTTTATTGGCTTTGAGCAATTGTGCAACTCTGTAAGTTGTAGATAACTGATTATATGTAAATCTGTTGTGTCAGTTAATGGTTTTAATTAATTACCTTCCAATTTGAAAAATATTGCAATCCATTTGCAATTCATCTCAACATCCCTTTATTCCATGTAAATTTGTGCTATTTTTTTTTTTTTTTAATTTTATTTATTTTTGACTGCATTGGGTCTTCGTTGCTGCGCGCGGGCTTTCTCTAGTTGAGGCGAGTGGGGGCTATTCTTCACTGTGGTGCACGGGCTTCTCATTGTGGTGGCTTCTCTTGTTGCAGAGCACAGCCTCTAGCTGTGCAGGCTTCAGTAGTTGCAGCACACGGGCTCAGTAGTTGCGGCACACAGGCTCAGTTGCTCCATGGCATGTGGGATCTTCCCGGACCAGGGCTCGAACCCGTGTGCCCTGTCATTAGCAGGCGGATTCTGCCCTGTCATTAGCAGGCGGATTCTTAACCACTGCGCCACCAGGGGAGTCCAAATTTGTGCTATTTTGAACATAGAAATCAAAATATTATTTTCCTTCCTTGGTCTCCTTTTTTAATCACTGTAATTGAAAAGTATAAAGATTTAGAATTTCACTGACATGATTTATGCCAATGCTCTTAGAAGGTAAAAGTGGTCCATTTAAAAGTAAAATTGGTGAGTTTAACACTAAATAATTTTTTTTTACATATCTATACTATGGTTACACTGATATATGAAGTCATTATCCTTTAATGTTTCACAGCGTAACAGGCAAAGCATGTAGAAAGGTCTCCTAATCAATGTTCCCATACTAAAATGCCTTCTGCTTTTTAAGACCCAAACTTTATAGAACAAAATATGGTTTAAATTTGTTCTTTGTATTTTAACAATTTTATTATTTATAAATAATATTTCTTTAAGGGTTTTGGGTTCACATGGCATGCTATTTAAATAATGGGATATAGGCATCTGGTTAACATTGCAGCATCAAATGTCTGCTTTTTAAGAATGGATCACTGTCTTACATTTAGGTCTTTAATCAATTTTGAGTTTATTTTTGTGTATGGTATTAGGGAGTGTTCTAATTTCATTCTTTTGCATGTAGCTGTCCAGTTTTCCCAGCACCACTTATTGAAGCACCACTTTTCTCCATTGTATTTTCTTGCCTCCCTTGTCATAGATTACATGACCATAGGCGCATGGGTTTTTCTCTGGGTTTTGTATCCTGTTCCATTGATATATATTTCTGTTTTTGTGCCAGTACCATACTGTTTTGAATACTATAGCTTTGTAGTATAGTCTGGAGTCAAAATGAATTAAAGACCTAAATGTAAGGCTGGACATTATAAAACTCCTAGAGAAAAACATGGGCAGAACACTTTGACATAAATCACAGCAAGATCTTTTTTGACCCACCTCCTAGAATGATGAAAATAAAAGTAAAATTAAGTTTAAAAGCTTTTGCACAGCAAAGGAAACCATAAACAAAATGAAAAGACAACCCTCAGAATAGGAGAAAATAGTTGCAAACAAAGCAACCAACAAGGGATTAATCTCCAAAATATACAAACAGCTCATGCACCTCAATATCAAAAAATCAAACAACCCAATGAAAAAATGAGCAAAAGACTTAAATAGACATTTTTCCAAAGAAGACATACAGATGACCAACAAACAAATGAAAATATTCTCAATATCACTAATTATTAGAGAAATGCAAATCAAAACTACAATGAGGTATTACCTCACATCGCTCAGAATGGCCATCATCAAAAAATCTACAAACAATAAATGCTGTAGAGATGTGGAGAAAAGGAAACCCTCCTACACTGTTGGTGGGAATGTAAATTGGTACAGCCACTATGGAGTTAATATGGAGTTTTCTTAATAAACTAAAAATAAAGCTACCATATGATCTAGCAATCCCACTCCTGGGCATATATCCAGAGAAAATCATAATTCAAAAATATACATGCACTGTAATATTCATTGCAGCACTATTTACAATAGCCAGGACATGAAAGCAGCCTAAATATTCATCAACAGAGGAATGGATGAAGAAGATGTGGTACATATATATAATGGAATATTACTCAGCCATAAAAATGAATGAAATAGTGCCATTTGCAGAGATGTGGATAAACCTAGAGACTGTTATATAGAGTGAGGTAAGTCAGAAAGAGAAAAACAAATATTGTATAATATTGCTTATGTACAACATATAGACTCTAGGAAAATGGTGGAGATGAACTTATTTGCAAAGCAGAAACAGAGACACAGATGTAGAGGAAAAACTTATGGATACCAAGAGTGGAAGGGGGTTGGTATGGATTGGGAGATTGGGATTGACATACATAGAGTACTATGTATAAAATAGATAACTAATGAGAACCTACCATATAGCACAGGGAACTCAACTCAATGCTCTGTGGTGACCTAAATGGGAAGGAAATCTAAAAAAGAGGGGATATATGTATAGTTATAACTGATTCACTTTGCTGCACAGAAGAAACTAACACAACATTGTAAAAATTAAAAAAAAAAAAAAAGAATGGATCACTGACACCAAGTGGAAGATATCTCTAACTAAAATGCTATGTTTGGAACAGTTCTCTCTCTAGCTTTTATAGGTGGAGAAATTTCCTCCCAGAAATACAAACTGGGATTTTCTAATAAGTACTAATTGTGGTAAGTCAGTAAAGCTATTGCATTATATAAATTTAAGAAACTGTTTTTGTCAGAGATTATGAGAGAAAAGGGTTCAAAATTGCACTATAACTTCTTTGGAGTTATTGCCAGTTTGATTCCAGGCCACTACAATAAAGTGAATATCACAATAAAGTGAGTCACAATTTTTTTGCTTTCCCAGTGCACATAAGAGTTTTGTTTACACTGTACTGTCATCTATTAAGTATGCAATAGCATTATATCTAAAATACAATGTACATATATTAATTAAAATACTTTATTGGTAAAAGAATGCCAATCATCATATAAGCCTTCAAACAGTCATAATTGCTCTGCTGGTGGAGGGTCTTGCCTCAGTGTTGATGGCTATAGACTTATCAGGGTGGTGGTTGTTGAAGGTTGAGTGGCCATGGCAATTTCTTAAAATAAGAGTACAATGCAGTTTGATACATCAGTTGACTCTTCCTTTCATGAACTACTTTTCTGTAGCATGCAATGCTCTTTGGCAGCTTTTTACCCACAGTAGAACTTTCAAAATTGAACTCAATCCTCTCAAACTTTGTTGCTGCTTTATCAATAAAGTTTATGTAATATTCTAAATCCTTTGTTATCATTTCAGTAATCTTCACCAAGAGTAGTTTCCATTTCAAGAAACAACTTTCTTCGTTCACTGATTAGAAGTAACTCCTCATCCATTAAAATTTTATTATGATATTGCAGCAGTTCAGTCACAGCTTCAGGCTCCACTTCTAACTCTAGTTCTTTTGCTATTTCCACCACATCAGCAGTTACTTCCTCCACTGAAGTCATCCATGAGAGTTGGAGTCAACTTCTTCCAATCTCCTGTGAATGTTGATATTTTGACTTCTTCTCATGAATCATGAAAGTTCTTAATGGTGTCTAGAATGTTGAAACCTTTCCAGAAGGTTTTCAATTTACTTTACCCAGGTCCATCAGAGGAATCACTCTCTGGCAGCTATACTCATACAGAATGTCTTTCTAAATTAATGAAATTTGAAAGTCAAAATGACTCCTTGATCCATGGGCTTCAAAATGGATGTTATATTAACAAGCATGAAAGCAACATGAATCATGTTGTATATCTCCATCAGAGCTCTTGTGGGAATAGGTGCATTGTCAATGAGCAGTAATACATTGAAAGGAATCCTTTTTCTTCCTTGAAAAGTAGGTCTCAACAGTGGGCTTAAAATTTTCAGTAAACATGTTGTAAACAGATGTGCTGTCATCCAGGGTTTGTTATTCCATTTATGGAGCACAGAGTGGATTTGACATTTCTAAAGGGCCCTGGGATTTTCAGAATGTCAAATGAGCATTGGTTTCAAATTAAAGTCACCAGCTGCATTAGTCCCTAACAAGAAAATCAGCTTGTCCTTTAAATCTTTGAAGTCAGGCATTGACTTCTCCTCTTTAGCTCTCAAAGTCCTAGATTACCTCTTCTTCCAATAGAAGGCTGTTTTGACTACACTAAAAATCTGTTTTTTAGTGCCATCATCTTCATTAATTACCTTAGCTAGATCTTCTGGATAACTTACTTTGGCTTCTACATCAGCACTTGTTGCTTCACCTTGCAATTTTGTTATGGAGATGGCTTCTCTCCTTAAACTTCAAGAACCAATGTCTTCTAGTTTCAAAAGTTTCTTCTGAAGCTTCCTCAGCTTTCACAGAATTGAGGAGAGTTAGGGCCTTGCTCTAGATTAGGCTTTGGCTTAAGAGAATGTTGTGGCTTGTTTGTTCCATCCAGATGACTAAAATTTTCTCTGTATCAGCAATAAAGTTGTTTCACTTTCTTATTATTTGTGTGTTCACTTGAGTAGCACTTTTCATTTCCATTAAGAAATGTTCCTTTGTGATCAAACTTGCCTAACTGTTTGGTGCAACAGGCCAGACTTTCAGCCTATCTCAACTTTCAACATGCTTTTCTTGCCAAGCTTAATCATTTCTAACTTTTGATTTAAAGTGAGAGACGTGTGACCCTTCCTTTCACTTGAACATTTAAAGACAACTGTAAGGTTATTAACTGGCTTAATTTCAATATTGTTGTGACTCAGGAATGGGAGGCCTAAGGAGAAAGAGAAAGGTGAAGGAATGGCTGGTCTGTGGAACAGTCATAACACATATATATAAATTAAGTTTGATGTCTTATATGGGTGCAGTTCTTGGCACACCAAAACAGTTACAATAGTAACATCAAAGACCACTGATCACCATAAAAAATATAATAATAATGAAAATTTTGAGATATTGTGAGAATTACCAAGAGTGATTCAGAAACAGAAGGTGAGGAAATATTGTTGGAAAAATGATCCTGATAGATTTGCTTGATGCAGGGCTGCCACACAACTTCAATTTGTAAAAAATGCACTATCTGTTAAGCGCAATAAAGAAAAGTGCAATAAAACAAAGTATGTCTATAGTTACTATTTTGATATAACTATTGTTCTTAACATTCTCTTGTAGATTCAAAGTTTACCATGAGTTTTCAAGATATCTTAATTCGATTAGGATCTAAAAATCATAGAACTAAGTAATCATATAAGGCAGAGGTTCATGTAAGTAAAGAGTTAATTGAGGGCTTCCCTGGTGGCGCAGTGGTTGAGGGTCCGCCTGCCGATGCAGGGGACACGGGTTCGTGCCCTGGTCTGGGAAGATCCCACATGACGCGGAGCGGCTGGGCCTGTGAGCTATGGCCGCTGAGCCTGCGCGTCCGGAGCCTGTGCTCCACAACGGGAAAGGCTGCGACAGTGGGAGGCCCCCGTACCTCAAAAAAAAAAAAAGAAATAGTTAATTGAATTTGGAGGAAAAAATGGCCAAAGGTCCTGAGTATCCTGCATTTTAGAATTACAGACATAGGATCAAAGCAGAATTCCATGGCAATGCTCATTGTGTACGGGAAATACAATGCAGATAAGCTTATTTATGGATCCACTGGGAACCCATCATAAAATGATGATCACTTAAAATTGGAATGATAAAATAAATTTATGTTCCCTTTAATTTTTATTTCTACTAATAGCAGTTCAACCATGTGGCAATATCCTGATTGAACATTTATGTTTAAATAAACCCTGAGACTCTTAGGGCAGTAATTTTTTACTGTCTTACTTTTAGTTTCTTTTGAGGCTCTATTTTTCAAATGTCTTGCCATCTTTCCTCCTTATCTAATTCCATCACGGTATTAGTATACATTTTCTAAAAGATAAAATAGCAGCTACCTTCTAATAAGCTGACTATGAACCAAGAGCATAGCTCTATTTAAATAAAACTGAACAAGAGACGGGTTTGAATAAATTGAAATACATCTAAATATAATAGAGAAAAAATTATACTGCTAAACTCAGAACAGGAGAGATAGTTATTAGGAAGCACACATTGTTTTTAGCACTTTAAATGATATATGGTAAGCTTAGAGAAGTTTTAGAAGAAATGAAGAATTTTAAATTTTGGAAGAAGGAAAAAGGTGAGTGTAAGGCAATAACTTACAGAAGAAGAATGTTTAGGGGTATAAAAAAGGCTGGTGAACTTTTCTTCATGTTTCTTAAGAAATAAGCTTTATAGCCATCTTTACATTTTTAGTCAATAAGTTGATGCCTTACAAGAGGAAATAAATTTAAGAATTAACTAAAGTTCCTAAGAGCGTACATTGTTAGGAAAGATTCTCTCAGATTAATATTGATCCCTTGATTGATTTTCATTTTGTATATTTCAGTCTTGCTTGTTTTATTTCATGCCATCATCATTTCTTATAATATGCTTATTTCCTTCTATTCATGCTTCTAAGTAAGGTATAAATAGCAATTGTAAAATTTATTTTATGATAGATTTTTTTAAGTTTTCCTCATGAGCTCAAATTATTTTTTCTCCTACTTATCATTTGGATTTCTATGAACAAGAGTAAATCTTAAAAATAATACATCAATAAACAACTCAATTAAGGCACCTAACAAAACCCAAAATATTTGGTGTGATAACTTAGCAGCAGAGCTATATTATTAGTCAAGATTCCAGATTATAATGGCATGTTAAGCAGCTTGTTTAAGGAGCAAAATAACATATGCATTAAAGTCTCAGTGTTTGACATATATGAAAAAAGTCAATATAACCATGAACAGTTTGTAACTTTACTTAGCTATTTATTGATCAGTAAGCAGAAGCCCACTTAGTAAACACTGCAGTACTGACTTTTTTATTTTTTTGTTTCTTCCTCTTTGGCTCTTCTGGAGGTCCTAGCAAGATGCCAAAAAAGCCATGGCTGCGTTATTTTAATGCCATGCCTGCATTCTTTTGTTTTATTTTCTTCTTAAAATAGTTTGAAACATTTTTAGTATTATGAAATGTCATCCAACACATCCTCAAAGTGTGACAATATCTATGATTTCTCATGTCTTTCATATATGTTAAGACTGCATCTCCTACTTAGAGAAAGTGGCTCTCTGTGAAACCCTGGGATATGACATGACTGTTACATTATTTAAAATGGTTCTTTACTCCTGTTTTGCTCATTAGGGAAATGGAAACTTCAATAATTTGGCAAAAATACCACTGATATGTTATCCTTGACCTGCATGTAAATGGCAGTCTGTTAATTTCACAAGGTGCTGAGGGGTATTCAGTTACTGGCTGCTCATAAAGACATGAAAGTTAGGGGAACTCAGATGCATATAACAGCCTCCCCACGGCCTCATTTGGTTCTGATGTGGTATAGTGAAATACATCCATCTAATTCCATTTAAAAAATGTTAGCAAAAGTGGAGGGAAAATAAAATGGAATATAAACTTTAAGTCGTCTACTCAGGAACTTAACATTCTTACTTTAGTAAAATACTTATATATGTAGTGTGAAATGACAGACAATTAGGACAAAAACTGATTCTTGAACTAGATATGAATAAACTGAGTTATAAATACCTTAATTCACATGTCCTTTCTGGCTTCCCTCCAAAAGATTGATGTGGTTGACCTATCAATATGTATAGATAAGTAAGTTACTCTTAGCTTGGAGAGAACAAAATGTAAAACAAAATAGAGACAATACCTAAAAATGTGAAATACTGAAAAACTGAAATATTGGTTATTATAGTATATTTATGTGAAATAACTGAACCACACTAAAATAATAATCAGTTGCATAAATCTCTGTGTAGACTAAGAACATTTCCCTAAGAATGTATTGATTGACTTTCAAAATTATAATCTGCACAACCTCTAGACAAAGAGTACTGAAGATATTCCTAAATTATATAGACCATGATTGTCCCCCACTGCCACACCTGACAGTCATTGATAGCTTCTCTAATTTCAAGGTTGTCAAGCTCATTAAATGACAGTATGGTTGAATGCTTTTCCGATGATCACACTACCATCTGTTTAAACGATGATCTATGATCTTTTGGAAAAATTTAGAACTTGAGCATTTAATATGATAAAAGCAGTTTGCCTCTCTTGGACACAGTTTCTTTATTTGTAAGCATTATGAGTCATATGAAAATTTCATAAATATTAGTCATGACAAATCGCTTTAACATTGACAGGCAGTAACATGCACTATATTTATTCACTAAAGTTTTAAATTTTAACCATCAATGTGTATATAAAAACATACTGGCTTATACAAAGCTAATATATTTTTTCACATAATCCATTGTTAGATTTACTTAACTTTTAAAGTATATTGCTTTCAAGTTTCACTTAAATAACATTTCATACCAAGCTTACTGTCTGGAAATTTGGCTACAAAAAGCAACCTCAAAGTATCTAGCAAATCAGCATCACTTAAACGGATATTTTAACTTTACAAATATAGATTTGGTAATTTGTTATAATATAAAAGAGCCTTTAGAATGAATGCTTAGAGTACAAATCTAAATAAACAACCATATTATATATGAAAAAATTTACATGAAAATAGGTCTTTCTGGTGCAAAGGTACATTAGTACTGAATTATTATAACAAATACAAGGGCTAATACCTGAAATTTTGCTGTTGCTAAGACCTTAATTCAAGGCCATACAAGTTTTATCATATAGGATATTTCTATATGATCTCAATGAAACTGTGCTGCATATTCCAACTGACAAGTTATCATAGTTTATCTGGCTTTTAAAAATAACATATACACACTACCATATATAAAATAGATAAACAAAAAGGACCTAATGTATAGTATGGGGAACTATATTCAGTGACTTTTAGTAATCTATAATGGAAAAGAATTTGAAAAAGAATATATATATTTATAAATATATATATATATATATATACACACATATATATAAAACTGAAGTGCTTTGCTCTACATCTGAATCTAACACCAAATTGTAAATTAACTATACTTCAATTTTTAAAGTTGTTAATAAAAAAATTAACTCAAAAAGGATTAAAGACTTAAATGTAAAACTTGAAACTGTAAAGCTAGAAGGAAACATAGGTGGTAAGCCATGACATAAGTCTTGACAATGATTTTTTGAATCTGACACCAAAAGAAAAAGCAAAAATAAACAAGCAGGACTACATCTAACTGAAAAGCTTCTGCAGAATACAGAAAACCATCAATAAAATGAAAAGGCAACTTACTGAATGAGAGAAAATATTTACAAATCATATATCTGAAAAGGGACTAATATCCAAAACATATGAAAAACTCACAGAACTCAACAGCAAAAAAACAAACAATCCCAATTAAGAAATAGGCAGAAGATCCCAAGAGATATTTTTCCAAAGAAGACTACAAGTGGCCAACTGATATGAAAAGATGCTCTACATTAATCATCAGGGAAATGGAAATCAAAACCACAAAGAGATACCACCTCACACCTCTTAGAATGGCTATAATCAAAAAAACTAGAAAAAAAAAGGTGTTGGCAAGTATGTGGAGAAAAGGGAATTAGTACATACCATTTGTGGAATGTAAATTGGTGCAATCACTATTGAAAATATTTTGGAGGTTCCTCAAGACATTAAAAGTAGAACTACCATATGATCCAGCAATTCCACTTCTGAGTATTTGCCTGAAGAAAAGAAAAACACTAACTTGAAAAAAATATATGCACCCCCATATTTATTGCAGCAGTGTTTGCAGTAGCCAAGATATGGAAGCAACCTATATGTCCACCGATTAATGAATGGATAAAGAAGATGTGGCATATATATATATATATA
>NW_020175832.1:487543-488413 GCF_003031525.2 Neophocaena asiaeorientalis asiaeorientalis | reverse complement strand
TATATATATATAATGGGGTATTATTCAGTCATAAAAAAGAATGAAATATTGTCATTTGTGACAACATAGATGGACCTTGAGGGCATAATGCTAAGTGAAATAAGTAAGAGAGAAAAAGACAAATGCCATATGATCTTTCTCACATGTGGAATCTTAAAGTTTTTTTTTGTTTGCTTGTTTTTGTTTTAAATCAAGTTCATAGATAGAGAGAACAAACTGGTGGTTGCCAGGTGGTGGGGTTGGGGGTAGAAATGAGTGAACCGTTTTTGTTTTGTTTTGTGTTTTTAGTTTAAATAAATTTAATTTAAAAAAACAAAAAAATATTTTTCTTAGTGGCACATAAAAAATGGTATATCTTAAATTGATGCTGTCTTAGGTTGTAGGAAATTCAATAGTGCATTACTAGAGGCAAATTAAGTTAAGAATATGATGGGAGATGGCAAAGAGGGAACCTATAAAGTGACTTCTGGCTGCTTTGTTAGTGTGCTTAAAGTCGGTGTTCAATATTCAAATGCTTCTAGGTCAGGCCTTAATAAGCATTGGGCCCTGAGTTAGTTTGCTTTTTGTGTTTTTGCTTATCTACCATCAGCTTCCAGTTCAAGTTTAAATTTGGGCTATTTTCTTTCTCCTACTGTCTTTTAAAAAACATTTACAAAATGATCAGCAGCCAAATATATTTAGAAATCAGGTAGAAGAAGGGATTATCACTGTTAATGATCAAAACGATTCTTCAAGAATTGAATTACTCTATCTCAGAGTGTAGATAGATGAATACTAAATATAAAATAAAAGAACAAAGTACATATACAAACATAAAAATAAAAAAATATTTTCCTAAATCTCAGAAAATTAAAAATTGGCTTAAGCAAA
>NW_020175832.1:487143-487353 GCF_003031525.2 Neophocaena asiaeorientalis asiaeorientalis | reverse complement strand
TAAAAAAAAAAAAAAAAAAAAAAAAAAAGGCTGAGTTTTAGAAATAAGACTCTTTCCAAAATCTTTATCTTAACTAGATCAAAGTTTTAACGGTATACTTCTCAGTGAATGTGTGTATGGGTTTCCATACCTTGACAAACACAATCTCCATTTCATTTTGTTTCTACCAGAAAATAAGGAAGGGAAAGAACTTGGAATATATATATATAT